>NC_137870.1:22875853-22960853 GCF_963924005.1 Protomyctophum bolini | reverse complement strand
TTCTTTCTTTCTTTTTATTTCTTTTTATTTAACCTTTACTTATTTGTTCCGCCCCCCAGAAAACGTCAGGATTCAATAGTAAGATCTAATAAAATGCGTTTAAATGACCAATAACAACTAATACACAGACTAAGTAACAATGTTTGCTACTAAACTAAGACTAGAGCAACAATATGTCCTATGCGTCAAAGCATCTTCTCTCTCTCGGCTCTCCTTTCTTTCCCTTCTCCATCTCTGTTGCTGCCTTCCACCCAGCTCAGCCCATACCTGACCACAGACTAAGCTATACGCTTAGAGGAAAAGACAGATTCTGGCTAAACATACGGTACATGGTAAGGTTTACAGTAAAACTGATCCTTATTTTTATGCTCTCAGAGTTAAATTAGCATTCAGGATATTGATGTGCATGCCCATGGGGGCTACAGCTTGTCTAAGCTCTCAGTGCAGAATACTGGACTCCATTTGAGGCAAATTCTATGTATTACGAACATCTAATCTAGTCAGTAGTTCCCAAAGTGGGGTCTGGGGACCCCCAGGTGTCCAAGGGGGGATTCCAAGGGGTCCAAATCAGATTAACCCATTGATGCCATAAGGCCGAATCTGGCAACGCCTTCTAGGGCCTGACCTAAGGTTTCTGAAAACCTTCAAATTTTGATTAATTATTAGTTGAAATAGTTATGTTGCTACATGTATAGCAATAGCTGATGAGACACAGAGAGTGCGGCGGCATCAAGGGTAGAACAACGTATAGGTTGCACCAGGCATCAATGGGTTAACCACTTGAACCATATTTTATACTTTTATACTTACTTACTGTAAGCTATAAAAGTATTTGTGGGAACATTTTTATAATTTCTCCACATTTTAACAACACATATCTTGTCTTATGGGGATTTATGGTACAACATATTTTCAGATAGTGATCCACATAAACAACATCTCAATTTGGGGGTCCTTGACATGAAAATGTTTGAGAACCACTGGTCTAAATAATCTGCCAATATGCTGTGATAGGAACCGGAGAGAAGATGCCAGACAGACAAGTAAATACTGTAGATAGGGAGAGACACAGATGGGTGGCGATTGGTGATTGTATATTCCATATTCTGTATCAGAATGCAGAATCAGATACAACAGATCTGCTGTGCTATTAGCCAGCTTGAGCACACACAGAAAGATGCCAAGGCTTCTAAGTGGAGTTGCACACTGAATACAGATGGAATATCTTGTTATACGATATAAATAGCTGACACTTATGGCAAGTTAAAAGCATGCAACACATTATGGTAACCTGACTGTAGAAAGTAACAGTACAGTAAAGAACCTGGGGGTTATTATTGATTCTGAATTGAATTTTAATTCACACATTAATCATGTTACCAAGATTGCCTTTTTTCACCTTAGAAATATTGCACGAATCAGAGCCTATTTGTCCTTGGACGATGCAAAAACGCTAATCCACGCCTTTGTTTTTTCTCGGCTTGATTACTGCAATGCACTTTTTTCAGGACTGCCTAAGAAAACAACTGACAGATTACAACTTGTCCAAAATGCAGCAGCCACAGTTTTAACTAGAACTAAGATGAGAGAACATATTACTCCAGTTTTGGCATCACTGCACTGGCTTCCGGTTGTTTTTAGGATTGATTTTTAAATTCTTTTACTTGTCTATAAAGCTCTCAATGGTCTCGCACCTTCCTACCTACATGACTGCTTGCCTAAATATGTCCCAAACCGCCCCCTAAGGTCTTCCACTGCTGGCCTGCTCGCTTTGCCAAGAAAAATGGCAACTAAAAAATACGGGGAAGCCGCTTTTTGCTTCTACGGGCCGTCGGCATGGAACAAGCTCCCACTGTACCTTCGTCAGGCAGCCTCTGTAGACATTTTTAAATCTCAGCTCAAGATCCACTTCTACAACATTGCTTTTAATTGATCTTTTATTTATTTTGTTATTCATGTCCTCACTGTATTGCATTACTGCTTGTTTTTTAATGTCGTTGCCTTGCTTTTCTTTTATTCTCCATTGTTCTGTAAAGCACTTTGAGCTGCATTTCATGTCATGAAAGGTGCTATACAAATAAAGTTTTATTATTATTATTATTATTATTAGGGGCTGGGCATAGCATTTCAATTCATCATGGGGATGCTGTTCATTTGTGCTTGTGCAGCATTACGCTTTCTACTTATTCACGACCGGGAAAAGATACTTAAAGGGGAAAAACACTCATTTTCAACATTAAACTATATGTCATTAATATACCTTAGAGTTGTTGTGTGGAAATAATAAAAAAAAGTCTCCCCCCTTCTGTGTAGCCTAGAACTGGAGGTCTAGAACTTGAGGTCAGGTGATCAGTGACATCATGAAGATGTATTCTGCAAGCCAAAACGTACGTCATCGTGATGTCACCGATAACATTGTTTAAGTTTTCATATTGTAAATATGGTCGCTAACGTGGTTTAGCGACTAGCACTTTGACAGCTCATCCATCATAGCTTGTTTACAAGTGAAACAGACTTCCTGTGCAGAAACTGTCTCATCAATATAAGAGCCACTTGTAATGATTAGTCAACACTAGTTTTATTTCTAAGTCTACTTACAGGACGTTAACATCTCATTTGAGTGCCTGTCAACATTCTCTAAAACCCTGTCTCTTAGCTGTTGGGTGTGCAAATGCGCCTCCATGCCTTTGATCTACCGCGCACCAAATGTTTTGACGACGCATGCGCAACAGTGCACCTCACATAATAATGATAATACCCTCAGTCAACTGTCCAAACCTTTTCAAAAGCAGATGGTTGGATTACTGTACATTACACCCTCCAGCAAGTTAATGCACACACACACACACACACACACACACGCACACGCACACACACACACACACACACACACCCCTCGCCCGATCCTTTCCCGCTGTACTATTACCATTTGCCCTAAGTCTCGCTGCTTGGTCTCACTTTGTCTTTACTCTCTTTTCTCGTATTTTAAAAGTCATCCAGGCAGACCACCTCCCGTGGTCACCCCCTCTCTGCTGTGCTTCTCGGTTGCTGACCCCCCCCCCCCTCTCTCCAGACTAGGCCCTGCTACCCAGCATAAAGCTTACCAAGGCGAAGCGGAGGGGGGTGGGGGGCTGGTGGATGGAGGAAAGGATGAGTTATTGTGGGAGGTAAAAAGATAGGGTGGAGACACAGGAAGTCCAGCAGGGAGAGAGATAACAGAGCTCTGAGGTTAGAGGAGTTTGGAGAAGGGTGTGTGTGTGTGTGTGTGTGTGTGTGTGTGTGTGTGTGTGTGTGTGTGTGTGTGTGTGTGTGTGTGTGTGTGTGCGTGCGTGCGTGCGTGCGTGCGTGCACAGCGTGTGTGTGAGTGAGAGAGCATCTACTGTAGGTGCATGGTGTGCAGTGAGAAACAGCAGGATAGCCTCTGGCTTAGAGGTTGTTGCTGCCATGCACACACAGGGTAGCATGCATTAGAGATGAGAGGGGCTCACACCAGCTATGCTCAGATCCACACACATGTGCAGGGCACACGTGTGCACATGCACGTACAGTGCACACTCTATTCACTTTTAAATGGGCCACTGTGTGTGTGCACGCCACACACACAGCGGCCCATTTGAAAGTGAAAAGAGACACCAGACCAAACCCGGTAACAACACCAGACAGCAAGAGGAGTGAAAACCCTAATTTAGAAAGCAAACAAGCTGTTCATATATAATGCAGAGGAGAAAACCTCAGTGTTTCAGAATGATGCAGCACAAAATACTGACATCATCTTCTGTACTCACTTTGTACTCTGTACAAAGTGAGGGGGGGAGCATTGGCTTTTACACGCATACTTTACAAGCAAATACACATGCACCTCACCACACACGGGCACATGTGCATGTAAAGACACAGCACGCACACACACACACACACACACACACACACACACACACACACACACACACACACTGAGGGCTGGATAGCGGGTCTGATGTAATGCAGCTTCAAACACACAGAGGATCAGAGCAGAACATCATACACATTCTCACAGAAACACAAACCCTCTTCCTACAGTACTCTCATCTCAGAGAGAGGAGCTCTGGGAATGAGAAAATGAAGAGATGGCACAGTCTGCTAGCCTGGGTTCCAGCCTGTTTCACTGCGTTCCGCAGATCTGAAAATTATACGTCATCAGTCAGCGCCACTCTATCCATGCTTCTCACTGTTTGAGAGTAGAAACCTACGGTAAAAAGTCAATGATTCAGTAGTCAACTGTCAGATTCAACATGAAAAAAAAAAGACGGTTGTGTGGGGTGAGTTTATTGAATGATAAGGCGACGTTGCAGGACAACAGCAGTAGCTGCGCAGTGCGCATTGTTATGGAAAACTGGTGTTTTTCCTCAATCCGCACCACAGACCAATCAGAAGCCACGGTTCCATTTCAACCTTCATGTGTCCCGCCTACCTAGAATAGGAGACTGTCCAGACTGAGTAGCGCAGTGACATTTTCAGATCCGCGGAACGCAGAGAAACTGCCTCGACAGTCTGCCTCGCTAATAAATAAATAATAATAGCATTCCGATTACATAGTGAAATCCTCTGTTTATCTAACTCTGAGAGTGTACAAATGGTAACAAAATAGACCATTGTGCTACATTTCCAACTGCACCAGATACTGTATAGGACAGACTTTATTTTGTCCATGCAGACAAAGGTAAAATAATGATGCTAAGCTCCAATTAAGTCTGGACAGTTCTCCCCAGAAGAGGCTGTTGTGCCAGGTGATTGTGTACACAGACAGCCATCTGAGAGATAAGGGCCTACATATAAACTATTTACCCACACACTTATCAGACCTGCTGTCACCGATAATAGTCAAGCTGCTGCAAAGACACACAGTTATCGTGATTTAGCTCAAGTGCATTACACTGGACATCTGTGTAGAGATGGAAATCTTTCCCAAGCACTCACTTCCCATCTGTCTCACACGAACGTCTAGATCAGTTGCTTCTCAAATGTTTTAATTTCAAGAACCTCCATAACTCTGAAAGTGCACAAATGGAAACAAATGGACCCACAAGGGGAGAAGGGTGACACGGTATTATGTGATGTAGAGGCTTGTTTTGGTGGTACGAGGACTGGAGGAAGGGTATCACATGACTGCTGTGCTGCAACAGTACCATAAATAGATGGAATAAATGGACAGACAAGGGTCCATTTCGTTCAATTTTTTTATTTATGGTACTGTAGCAGCACGGCAGTGATGTGATACCCTTCATCCTCGTACCACCAAAACAAGCCTCTACATCACATAATACCGTGTCACACCACACACTTCTCTGTTCTCACAGCTGACCCTGGCTCTCTCCATTCGTGTCTGTATGCACAGTAAAATGGAACCAAATGGACCCATAATGGGTCATACTGGACCAATTGGGATCATTTTTACACTGAGTCACCCAGTTGAACATTGAGGATTTCACTGTCCAGGATAATGAAACTGTCCAAAAGGCATTGCTTAGTGGAGTAACAGTTATGTCATGTTATGTTTATTTATTTGATGGACATCACAATCACATTGCTCATTGCACAATTGTACAATTTGTAGATGCATTGCTTACAGTGTGTTAGCACAAGTGCTATTTTTCACCACCTGTCCACAGGAGACTTTTCTAAAAATACAGTAACACTTAGTTAATCATTTGCCTGCCAAAGACATCTTTAATGTCTTGCCGTTTTTTGGGTGTTTAATTGATTCACAATAGCCTCTCTTTTATCTACCGTATTATAGCTTTCCTGATACTAGGCAACGCTCGATTCCGCTGTGGTCCGTGTTTCCCCGCCGTCCACTTCCATTATAAGCATGGTCTTTGGCCGCGTTTGTCTTGGAATTGAGGTTTGTCTTGGAATTGAGGTGATTGAACAGAATGAGGTTAGGGGCTCATTAAAAAATAGTCCTCACTAATGCTCATTATAATATTATATGGCAATTTGTTTTATGTGTCTCAGAGGAAGGCTGTCGACAGTTCAGAAACCTGCTTAACAGTGACATCATCAATGGGGAATCCAAGCTAATAGAAACTGCAAGCTTTCTATTCCTGGCAAGTTAGAATGCCATAATGGAAGCCATTGTTCTCGCATTAAAAAGATAATTAGCTCATGAATAAATAATTAATGTTAAACATGCCTAATGATGACACTGTTAGGCGGGTTTCTGAACTATCCACAGCCCACCAGAGACACAGACCGAGTAGATTTAATGTTTTATTGCATTTTAGTGTTAGTGAGGAGGACCAATGAACATAGGTTGAGAATGGGTGAAGTCGTCCATTAATTTGGGAGATATCAAAATATCCGTCTTTTCCACATTCTCTTGTTGTTCTGCTTCTCCTGTTTCTCATTACACGACATGAGAGCTTTATATTATACGAGCAACTGGCAAGTGTACAGCACTTACACAAGAGTGCATGTTTCTCTATCTCTAACCCCCCGTGCACACCCACGCTTCAAAGTGCAGACACATTTAAACTCTCTTTTCTTTCTGTCTCATACACCCCCCACCCCACCGCCAACCCCACCCTGCCCCTCTCCCTTGTACTCCTCACTCTCTTTCTTCTTTCCACACTGGAGTCTAAAAAGCGTGAAACCTTTTTAAATCACTTCTGGTGAAATATGCAGCTGTCCTCTAGTGGATCTGCTGGCCAAGGTCAGAGTAATAATACAGAGCATGGACACGCACGCACGTGCACACACGCACACGCGCGCACACACACACACACACACACACACACACACACACACACACACACACACACACACACACACACACACACACACACACACACACACACACACACACACACACACACACACACACACACACACACACACACACACACACACACACACTTAGGGCTATATCTTGCGCCACCCCTTAACCCTTATCTTTAAACTAATTTGCCATTATTTACTATTTAAAAAAACCTTTTAAAATAGTTCAAATAGCCGATCTACAAGCTCGATGTAGATCCGCTAGTTGAACTATTTTAAAATGTTTTTCAAAATAGTAAAAAATGGCAAATTTAGGGATAAGGGATAAGGGTGGCGCAAGATGGAGCCCGTATAGTACAATCGAGTATAGGGAGTATACTACCAGCGTTAAGGACAGCCAAACTAACACACACTAATTGGAGAAATGTTTAATTAATGTTTTGGATGACACACAACGCAATTGACACTCAACATGCTGTGGGAGGAAGAAAGGTACGCAGACAGAAACGGGAGCAGACAGAGAAAGAGGAATATCGTAGGGGAGAGAGGCAGACAGACACTACTTTAGTTCGACTAGTCATTGGTCCGAAAAACGACAACCCACCTCAAACCCTAACCTAACCATAACCGCAAGCACGGGAGCAGGCGCTAGTCCGAGATGCGTCCGCATGTCGGACTAATGCTCCGTTGGATTTACATGCAGTCCCCCAGACGGACAGAGTAGTCATAATACTCTTCCAATCCTTGCTCACTAAAAAGTGAGAAAGGATAACATACTGCACCAATTAAAGTACCAAAATGTAACAGCTGAGAGGATGCAGTTTAAACAGTCAATGATATGTCCCATGACTATTCCCAAAAACTGTATCCATCAAGAAATTAGCAATTTGTGCTGAAATGGTGCTCTGCTCCCCTCCATGTTAAATAAAATGCAGCATACTCTAGGGCCCAATGTTGGTTAAAATGGATTTTGAATAATTACAGTATGTATGCTGAGCTTTAAGATATAATAAATGTGTAAAATGTGAATGTAAAATTGAATTATGTAATGGATAATTTGTCTTTTCCATAACATATTGCAGCATTAAATCTTTTCATTCCTTTTGCACCCAGGATCTCATGTTCTCTCCTCTGCTAACTAAACCCTCTCTACATACCGGTACATAGGATCATCACTATGTTACTCATTTTATACCCATAGAAATAGTGGTAATCCTGCTATAATCCAGTATTGAAATTGTACAGAAAAGATTGCACACGCATGCACGCACGCATGCACACAAGTACCTATATACACTACAGTACTCACGCAATATCTCCAAGCATGAGAGCTTGAGTGGCGTGAGCTGCTCAGTGAAAGGGAGTAGTTGTGAATGGGAAGAAGAATTGAAGAGATGAAGAGCAGCTAAAAGTGCATTACTGGATGAACGATGGGCTCCTGCAGAGAGATGCTGCAAGGAATCATGGACCCGTTGACAAGATTAGACACCATCTTGCTGCATCTAACTCAGTGGAAAATAACCTTGCCTCTCTGAGTCCTTCAGGAGTTGGTTTAACAGCCCAGAAAGATCAAATCCCTGAAATGCACTGAAATATATGCCCAAGCTCAGCATTCTAACCAAATGCGACAGAATTTGCATTAACTAATTTACTGCCAAGGACAATTTTGACATTTTTCCCCCCTATGAACATGACTTAAAGGGATATTTCATTTTAAAAAATGTTGTGGGTCATTTCATCATCTACTAAGGCTTATGTGAACACCCCAGAGAGTTGCTTGATTCCGTATTTCGATATTTCATATTCATTTTAGCTGCCCAGCCCCTTTAATAACACATTGTGACTTCAAACTTATTTGAACGTAATATTTTAACCATGTTAGATTAAGCAAAAAACACATATTTTGCTCTTGTGACTGTATTGTCCTAATATGTGAGGAGGAGGTTATGTATTTATTGATGAAAAATGCTGGGGCAAGTGAGCGGGCCCTGATTGAAAAAAAAAAAACACGCCGACCGGGAGACCGATGGGTCGACCGGGGCCCAGCGACGAGAGACCGGGAGACCCATGGGTCGACCGGGGCCCAGCGGCGGCCGGTGATCGCCACTCTGGCCTCAAAGGGACCCGCCCCCGAACCGGCGCCAGAAATAAGATATTTAGATAGTATGTTGTAGACTTCTTCACCAATGTTACAGTAGGCTATTTACAGTAAGCTATATAGTAGCCTACAGTATGTTAAAATAAACAGAAAGATACATACCAATTAAAATTAAAAGTACCGATATACAAGTCAGCAACGATAATGCATCTTAATAGTATCAGTGGAACAACGTTGCCATTCGATTTGTGAATTTAGTTTGAAAAGTACTAAGAAATGGACTCATACAGGCAGCATCTGGAACTATTAAGGCCAATCTAGTGCGTAGTGTACTTTGGTTATAAAACTGGCAGATGAGAATGACAGCAATGACCTTTTTGGATGGGTTTCTTAATAATGCATTTAGAATTGTGATTGACAGGCAGGGGAGTTGCGGGTTGTCATTTGCATAAATAAATAAGGATGTCCTGAGAGAGTTCACTGTTACCATGGTGAGGGAAGATTATTATGCGGACACATCAAACCGTTGTTGACATTTCAGGAGTACGTACTGTACTCCTGTATATGAGCAGTGGTGGAAAAGTAGTAATTTGTTTTACTTAAGTAAAAGTATCAATACTGCAATGTAGAACTAAGTGAAAGTCCGGAATTCAAAATGTACTTGAGTAAAAGTATTGGCATCAAAATGTACTTAAAGTACCATAAGTAGAAAGTACTCACTATGCAGAATGTCACATTTGAAGTTTTCAAATGTATACAAATATTTTGAAAATAGCTGATCTGCAAGCTCACAATGCGTCGAATCGCTGAAGTGGTTACTGTATGTTTTGTAATAACAATTCAAATCTACAAAGTAACTAGTAACTAAAGTTTTCAAATAATTGTATTGGGAGTAAAAGTACATGTGTCTTTGAGATGTAGTGGAGTAGGAAGAAGTAAAAGTATTGGAAAGTGGAACTACTCAAGTAAAGTACAAATACCTAAAAATTGTTACTTTCCACCACTGTACACAGGAATGCATAAATACACACATATATGCCCTGTAGCTTTAGAACCACACAAACACATGCACGCTTTCACAGTAGCTTCAAAAAGGCCCAAACTTCAAAGCAAAGGCGTTCCTCTTGGGCTGGCTAAGGAGAGATTCCCCAACACGTTAAGTCACTCACGCACAACAACTCTGACAAATTCCCACGCACAAGCATGTTGCACGCTCTCTCACATTAGAATGCAAGCGGAGGTCTGCCCAGTGCCTACAGTAATCTTCTCTCCGTTCCTCTTCCTCACTTGTTTAATCTCTTGTTTTATTTTCTCCTTTGGAATGGAAAGTATGGGTGGATCCATTTTCATCCCTTTCTTATAGATCAAAATCAAACGAAAGAAAGGCTGGCTTGAGATCAAATGTGCCTGTGAGGAATCCACCCATAGACTGTCCCCAGAGCTTCTACATCCATTGAACTATTCACATACTGTACAGTAGCCATTAGACACACACGTGTCATGCACGCACGCACGGTTTGTACATGGTCCATGTACAAACCAAAGACACAGCCTACCTTCAGAATCAGGACCTCCTTGTGACTGGTGTCACAAGGAGAAAGAAAAACTAATAAGGTGTATTCGGGATGCTAACAAAGACATCACATGCATAACTAAACAATCTGGTAACATTCTTGAATGGTTATCGTATTGTGAAGACTACTCTGACTATAAAACAACACACATTCATCACGCATGCACACACATTACCATTGATGTAGAGGTCCTCCAGAAAGCACATTATATCAATTGGAAGCTTACCAAGTGAAACCAGCCAAGACACACACTGTAGCCACTGAAATATTCAATAGCACCACAGCAAATCATTAGCATTATCATCAAGAGTGAAGACCTCAGGTAAGCTCCAAAGACATTGATTTGAGACAGAGAGGGAGGGGGTGGGGAGGGAGAGAGAGAGAATGAGAGAGAACTAGAAAAGTGCTCACACAGAGCTCCACCAGGTAAGGAACGTTTGGACAAAACGTGTAGGAGTAATATAAATGTTTATTTATTAAAGCTGTGCCTCCTGGTGGCGCTATAATAGGGCAATGTTAAAAGGATGTGTGTACACAGATTGGCATTGATCGGGCCGGTGCCGAAGATTACACGGATGGAGAAAAAGTGAGATTACATGATATAATGTCCTAGTGTGTGTGTGTGTGTGTGTGTGTGTGTGTGTGTGTGTGCATCCTTTGTAACTATCATTAATGTGAGGTGAGATGAGATGCATTTGTGTGTGTGTGTGTGTGTGTGTGTGTGTGTGTGTGTGTGTGTGTGTGTGTGTGTGTGTGTGTGTGTGTTTAATTTCAACACAATCAACTCCCTCAGTGAATGAGCAGAGAATGCTGCTGCTCCACTGCTCAATGCATTAATACACCGTTAGAACATTGACGAGTGGCCTCGGTCTCCGTACTCCAGGCTAACGAGACAGGCGCTGTTTATTTGCCACCATTAGGGTGTTTATGATATCAGAGCCTCGCCCCTTAGCTTAACAACCATTGATTTGTTCATGGCATTAGTCCTCCTGCCCTGCTGATGGTCGATGGAGAGAGGAGTAGGCTGCAGAGGGCCTTCACTGCTGGTTTTAATGACCCACTTTTAGACCATATCCGTGGTCATCATATGGACATACCTAACAATGGATGCCAAAAAAGGGAACATTTTCCTTTTTGTGTATTTTTAAATAAAAATGTCCATAAAATCTAATTTTATATAGGCTACTTCCTTTTAACAAAAACTTGCTGCGTGATAAAGTGTTGCCGTACATCTACGGCATTGGAGTTAAGCATAACATTTATTAATTTACGTAGATGATTTAATTTACGTAGACGCCAATGGCGTTTTAATGCACCAAGCAAAGGGAGCAAGAGATTAGGGGATAAACGGTCTAATTGGTTATGTTCAAAACACCCCTTTCATCTTTCACCTCTCTCCACTGTCCACTGTGGGGAGGGAGGAGGGACTGCTGAACGTGGAGAAAGAACATATCAGATTCTAAACGGGTTAAGGTGTATACATGGAAGAAATTACCCCTCTGCACCTGATACGAATATAAATCGGGTTGGGCTTGATCAGGTTTATTTAGTTGTATACATGGATAATTTCAAATCCAACGCTTAAGTGCCATTGACATATAGAAATCATTTGCTGTTTTCAGTGTTTATGATAGAGGGCAGCAGGGCGCTCTTCTGCAACCTGTGAGTTAATCTACGACAGACAAACGGAAAAAACTTGATCAAAACAAATGCAAGACGGCTTTCTTTTCCCAGACAGCATTTCTTTGTGAAAACAAGCTATATTAAACGGCCAATAACTAAAGAACAGAACATCCCGGTATCTCTCTTCTTCCTTTTGAGATATTTGGTGTTTACATAGTCATAGAACAAATTCTTCTGTGTGTCATGAAAGATTATTAAAAATGCTGGCAGTCGCAGGCTGTTTGTCTGAACATGTTTTTCTCCTCAGTGGGTTGTCTGTTACGGTCCCAGCCAACTGGACTTAGCTAAGGGGCTACACAGTACACACACCGCAACACAGCGACATCACTACAGTCATAAAAAACTTCAATTTTGGAGCTGTGTCAACGCAACATGTTTAATAAGTGAGTATGCGCTTTGGATATCATGTCCATAGCGCTCACACAGAACAGAGGGTTTATTCGCAAATGCAATGTTTGCATGAACATATCACAAATAGCTTAGCTGACAGAAACAATGTAGGCATGGACTTCTCATGGTTGTGGTAATGACTTACGACTCAACAGGTAATCATGGGGTTGTTACACACAGCTATGTTCAAATGAGCAGCCTCCTCTCCTAAAGTTCAACTAAGCATATTAGTCAGGGAATATTATCAGTATTACCAGTCAAATCTGGGAATAAATAGAGGATTTTCTTCACCAATGTGTTTGTAAAGGTGTCTCCTAACATATCCCACATTGGTTTATATTCAACCACCCTAGGGGAATTTTTGACAGCTGCTGAAAGTTGGGGTACCATCAACAGCAGATATGGCAACATGTTCTACATTTCATTATGCTTTAAATAGCATGTGATGTGTCAAACTAGGGGGTTTTCATCATTCTGAATCCATTTGTTTGTTTTGCATGAAAAACACTCCTTGGGCTAAAAACGGCCATAGACACTTTCCCAAATGTGCCCTAATGTGCTGACCTCATCATATTTGTGATGACGTCTATGGCCTTTTTAATAATTAAATGTTGCCATATATTGGCTGTTGATGGTACCCTAACTTTCAGCAGCTGTCAAAAATTCCCCTAGGGAGGTTGAATATAAACCAATGTGGGATATGTTAGTAGACACCTTTACAAACACATTGGTGAAGACAATTCTTGGTAAGAAATGTATTCCCAGGTTTTATATCCCCTGACTCTATACTGTGTACGCAGTGGATAACCCAAATTCTGCAAATACTTTCAGTGCACACATCCCTGGGTATGGACAAGTTAATGTATAACAGACCTCCCATCAGAAAGATATGTTCTGCCGACCTACAATCACAACAAATCATGATGTGAAGTTGTGATTGTAGATTCTGGGGACCCCCTAGAAACCCCTCAAGGACCCATGTAAGACCCCAGACCCCCAGTTTGAGAAACACTGTAATCTCTCTCTCTCTCTCTCTCTCTCTCTCTTAAAGCCCTTTCTGTTGAACCTGCTCTATTCTACCATGATATCCCTTTTCTGTCATCACTCCTTCCTTCCTGAATCCCCTCCCTCCACCTCCCTCTCCCTCATGCTCTCTCTCTCTCTCACATGCACACGCAGTCGCACACGCAGTCGCGCACACACACACACACACACACACACACACACACACACACACACACACACACACACACACACACACACACACACACACACACACACGCACGCACGCACGCACGCACGCACGCACGCACGCACGCACGCACGCACGCACGCACGCACGCACACAAAACCAAGTGAAGGAAATGTTGTCCGTAGAGGAGCCATGGATCCTCTGATCTAGTTAATGGACAGTAATGTTGGCTGTCTGAACAGAGGAAGGGGAGGAGGAGATAGAAAAGAGAGAGAGAGAGAGACAGAGAGACAGAGAGAGAGAGAGAGAAATAAATAATAGGAGAGAGAGGGGGGGTATTGGATGGGCGTGTGAGGAGGGTGGGTGCTAAAGCAGAGAAACTACTCCAGAGGTTTCCTATCACAGCAGGTCAGGAAGGAGATCAGCCCCCAACTCTCCTCCTCCTCCCTCCTCCTCTCCTCTCTCTCCTCCGGGGAGCTCATTACAGCACACTCACTGACCATAGGACTCTGCCTATCTGACTGGGGGATCAGCTAAAGAGGGGCACAAGCCTTATGTGTATAAGAAAGAGAACGATGGGGCGTGTGCGTGTGTGTGTGAGAGAGAGAGAGAGAGAGAGAGAGAGAGAGAGAGAGAGAGAGAGAGAGAGAGAGAGAGAGAGAGAGAGAAAGACAGGGAGTGACAGAGTGACAGAGAAAGACAGTGAGAGAAAAGTGTAAAAAGGTAGCTCGTACAGGAAGAATACATTCTGAGGGTGACTGGAAATGTGCCACATGAGAGAGGAGGGATGGTACATAAAATGGGGATAATGTGTGAGCAGATTTGGATGCTGGCAGTGGGTTTCTGTTAGAAGCATAGCCTCGGGTATCTGGTTGATATTACTGCTGCAGATGGTTGTGAGACACTTCTACCAGATTTATGTGCCGTTAGAGCTCCTGCATGCATGTGTTTTGTGCAGATGTGTGTGTGTGTGTGTGTGTGTGTGTGTGTGTGTGTGTGTGTGTGTGTGTGTGGCGCACGTGTGTGTGTGTGTGTGTGTGTGTGTGTGTGTGTGTGTGTGTGTGTGTGTGTGCCACGCGTGTGTTTAAAGTACATGCGTGTGCTCGCACGCGTGTACAGAAACACGTGTTTTGTAATTGTTGTCACTTAAATAGCACGCTTTAGAAATAAATAACCTATTGAAACCTCAGGAGAGGTACACTGTGAGCCAAAGCATCCAATCAATCTATTCTATACACAGTGTAAACTTCCACTGCCATCAACATACTTTACACACAGGCTGCTGTAAATATCAGCATATGACACCTACCACATGGAGTGTGTAAATCTAAAAACAAAATGTCAAAAAAGAACACAGAAATCCTGGTTGAGTCAAATGAAAGAGTTGTCAGAACCTCTGATATGTAAGTATATCGATACTGTAGGTCAGGCCTACTTCCTTCACACCCACCTACGATACAAGATAGATAGATAGATAGATAGATAGATAGATAGATAGATAGATAGATAGATAGATAGATAGATAGATAGATAGATAGATAGATAGATAGATAGATAGATAGATAGATAGATAGATAGATAGATAGATAGATAGATAGATAGATAGATAGATAGATAGATAGATACATACATAGATACATAGATAGATACATAGATAGATAGATAGATAGATAGATAGATAGATAGATAGATAGATAGATAGATAGATTCTGCGTTACACAAAAGAGCAGATGTGCAATTCAAGGTAATGTTTGTTCTATATTTATGTCTTTACATTGGCCATTACAGCTTTGTTTCCATTTGGGAAGAATTCATTGATTTTTATGGGGTGGGGTGGAGGGGGGCATAAGATGCTCTTTATGTGCCAATTACGGTTTTATGTGTGTTTGTCTACATGTGTCTACATGTGTGCGAGTGCACGTGTGCGTGTGCACATGTGCATGTGCATGTGTGTGTGTGCAGTGATGAGGATGAAATGACGCATGCACGCACGCAGCCACACAGGCACACACGCACGTACCTGCAGCCTCAGTCCTTGCGCACAGAGACTCTAATGCAGAGTTATTATCCCCATAATTACTCTAATATCCGCCACATCATCTTCTAGCTTTCTGACCTCTTCCTAGAGCCCTAAGATCCATCCATCTGCTTCTCTACCTGGACATATGAGCTCTCGCTCCTCTCCTCCTCTCTTTCAACCACATGGCCATGATAAATCTCTGTGATACCTTCCCGATGGCAAAATCAATGGCTAATTTGGAGCGCCGCTTTATATGCCCATTGTGTGTGTGTGTGTGTGTGTGTGTGTGTGTGTGTGTATGTGTGTGTGTTCATGTGCACACCACGTCAAGATGTGAATGGTTGTTTGTATTTAAGCCCAGGCCCCCAGGGCAGTACTTGTATGTATGCATGCACACTCACAATTCTACATACGGCTTTTCATTTTGTGTGTGAGATCATCAGTTTATCTCTACAACAACGTGAGACTAAGTGTTTCCCAGAAGACCAGCTCAGCCTGCTTTGACAGTAAATAAGCCAATAGGCAAATGTCATGCGGCTATTAAATGAGTTAAGCCTGATCGATGTCGGTGCGCGTGCAGAGGTATATAAATTCATTCAAAATGAGACACCAACTGACAGCAATAAAACAAGTCATCTGTTAGCATCCATCTGCAGATATGTGGGCTGGCAAGTGTGTAAAATACATACGGTATATCATTGGTGTCGAATGGAAACCACGTATCTCCATATTTAAACTTTTTCTGGGTTTTCTTTTTTGTAAATGAATAACCTACTTCGTCATACAAGTCACACAAAAGTAGTGAAAATAGCAGATCTACAAGCTAACATGTCGCATGTGAACTTGTAAATCGGTTATTTTCACCATCTTAATAAGTTGACGCAAGAGCCAACGCTAGACTGCCGACCCGGATGAACTTCGTTTTAGTGTGTTGCACGCTGGGCGGCCATCTTAGATGCAAAATAATTAGCGTGAATGCTAGCGAGCTAAAATGAAGCCATCCTTGCTCTAGAAAGCGTCAATGTTCCAATCGGGATCACCGGATAATAAGCAAAGACCTCCGAACATCGCGCAGTTTATCAAAACAATGGAGAGCTCCGTAGATTTAGAGTTATTCCATTTTTTGTCCGGCTGCATACAAGAAGTGAACGACACTACGGATGCCCAAAACCGGTCTAGGATCACTATAATAATTTCAATCCGGTTTGATATCAATAATAAAGCTTATCTGACGTAACGTTTCACCAATAGCGGTTGCCGGTTGGATTCTAATTGGCGGAACGTTCTGTCACGACCAGTTTGTATAAAATGTTTTTGAAGTCATAATAAAAATGGTTTTGGTTTCCAAGGTTTCCACCTGGCAGCGACAATATGCTCCTGTCTGTCGTGTGCACGCACATTCACGCTGCACACACGCACGCGTGTCAAGTCAAGTGGCAGCAGGACGAACCGTGAGGGATGAAAAGGGGAGGGTGGTTGAAGGGATGGAGAGCTTGAGGCATGGATGGAGCCATCACTTTGCACACAGAGATGCAGGGGCAGTGAGAGATGAGGGGATGATATCCCACGCATGCGGCAGGAATGCTTACTCCAACACTTTCCCTTTCGCGTGGCCCCCGCAAAGGAGACAGAAAAGAGCAAACATGTCATGGGAATGAATCCATGCTCACTCGCCCTCTGTATAGGGGAAACAAACACAGGCGTGGGCGCATCAACAGCAACGATGCACATCTCACAACGAAATACCTGTCTCATGTTGAGTTTCTTATTCTTTTTTTAATTTGTATTCACTATCTCTCTCTGACAGACAGTTCTCATCTGGGTTCTATCTTTCAGTGAAACCCTTCCCATGAGTGATCAAGAAGCCCAGGTAATGGTGGAGCTGCTGTGACAATAAGCTATTTGAAATGCATTCCATCGGTGTACATCTCCAACACACTGGGTTGGATCACAGGATTGTAGCTCACCAATATATCCCTAGAGGGCTGGAGTCAGCTGTCAATCATGAACATGTACTCAAATCAGTTTCAGCTAGTATACACATATTTTACACACACACACACACACATACGCACGCACACGCACATTTTCAAGAACAAAAACAAACCGTACAAACAAAAAAACATAAACGTATACAAGCAAAAGACAAGACAATACAAAAAGGGCTGACTTTTTAAATCCTGAGAGAGGAAATGAATGGCGTTTCATAATCGTTTATATTTTTGTCTGAATGTTAAGCTGCTGGCTACAACTTGGGAGTTATTTATGTGCACACAACAGATAGGCTAGCAGTTCCGTGACATTCATTGTCAAAATTCAAAATGCGCTGTCAATCAAGCGCCGGGAAGCGCTTCTGCGTACCAACAGCCGGGGCCGCCTAGAATGATTATTATGGCCAGAATACTAGTCAATTCTGTGGCGAGAGCATTTTCCACCGACTGCCACTCAAAGTGGCTACTGGCCAATCACAGCACGTCTTGCACAAGTGCACTGGCCATTGTGGCCAATCACAGCCAGTCCTTACTCAAAAGGGGGAGGATTCCATGCTGCTTTCTGCTGGTAGGAGGGCGGTTGACAGAAGGACACTACTGAGAAAACCTGACACAAATAGTTTCGTCTTCTCCGTTTCAGATAGCAAACTACTGTAGTCCCCGGTGTAAAAGGGCATGCTTTGGATGCTTTGCACTCTTCCCATTTGCCGCTGTGCTTGTGTTTGTTTTCCGGGTGCTGGAGCAGCATGGTTGCTCGTGTGCGATGCAGTCTCTCACAGCCTAGGCACCGGCCACCGACTTTTTACGGGTACTAAGGTTATAGTTCCGACATAGTGGAGTGGGAAGAGTTTAAAGCATTGCGGACTGGCACTGCTGCTGCCCAACATGAACACCGTGTCTCGACATACTGTCCCTTATTATCGTAAAGTCGGGTAGTGTACACTGTTTATTTTTGCACCGAGGAGCCATGTGTGTCTGTCTGTCTGACTGTCTGACTACGTCGCCTCAGCTAAAAACAAAAGGGAACCCTGATGTATGCTTCGCCGTACGATGTGTCGCATGTTAAAAAAATAGCTTATCTGCAAGTTCACAACGTATCGCAACACGTTGTGAGCTAGTAGATCGGTTATTTAAATACAAAATAATAAAACATCTAAATATTGCTTTGATGCTCATATTATCCTTAGGAAGTATTAAGTTGTTTTTATTAGAATATGCATTCCATAGGGCTTGACCACACATGGTTTTAGCAAATTTAGATTGTTTTAATAATGGGATAAATCTACAACAAGAGCCATTCTAGGGCTAAATCTAGAGTTGCAATACTCTCCATTGACTCCCCACTCATCCAATAAATATCGTTTTGCTATAAGTTATTCATCCCTCTTTTATCCATCCGGCGAGACGGGTCGCCGCATTTTAGGAGCACCAAGAAACTCCTCCAGGTGCTCCTCTGAGTACTAGACCAAAAAAGTTGTGTGCAGCCCTGTCTATATTTATCACCACGACCACAAACCAGTCAATCTTTTTTACTGCAAATTGATCAATATCAGTGAAGATCCTGAATGTGCTTATATTTAGCCCAGATAAAGGTTGCTTAACCGTGGAAAAATAGTACTGTATATACTTGTTGTACATCACACTTTTAAACTATTTTCTACACGCTACAGTATATGCGTTACCATCATGGTGACGCGTTACGATGTGACGCGTTTTAAGCTTGTTTGTTTGCTTGTTAGAGGAATTTCCTTAATGCTGATTGCTGCAAAACTTTACAACAAACTCATCCTTAATCGTCTTCTCCCCCTCGTTGAGCCTCTACTCCGAAACAATCAAAACGGATTTAGACGTCACGTGGTAGATCCACTTTGAGTCAAATCGTATGCTTACGTAGGGTTAATGAGGAATCACAGCTCTGCAACATCGATGATGTGCAGCAAAATGATAATGATGATTAAGCTTGTAGATCGGGCCATTTCCACTATTCACATAAAGTATTTAAATTATGTAAGTAGTTTGTCATTGCCCTGTGCGCCTTTTGTTTACGAAGCATAAAAGCTAAACAGAATTTTCATTTCTATTCATAATGTTCCAATGTTCAACATCAGAAAAAAAACAATTAAATTGTTGATCGCAAATATGTGAGTGACAATGAATCAACACGTAACATGTCATAGTTGTGACAACCCTAGAGTGCGGTCCATCAAAGCGGAGCCCTGTGTGGCCCAGAAGGACCCGTTGATTTATGGGCAGGCCAGAGCCGAGCACACCAGAACATGTAGAGGTTGACCCGCGCTGTAAATAATACATGGAAGCTGCGGTGAACGTCACATTGAAGTGGAATATAGCGACAGAGAAGAATCCTTGATAAGCCAAGGGTCAATGTTGTGGTGAGAGGTGTATGCATGTGCAATTGTGCATGTGCAGGGGCAATTGCATGTGCGAGTGAGTGTGCGGAAGCGTGTGCGTGGCTGCGTGCATACTTGCCTAACTGTATAATATTGTGACTGCAGGTCGCATTTACTATGAAATCGTACATTTTTGTCAGTCAGTCACTCAAAATCCCCATACATACTAGTGGTCCAGGCGCATGCCACATAATAGGCTCTGGCCTGACAGTGTGTTGCATGTTCGAGTCCCGTTCATGACGACCTTTGCTGCATGTCTCTCCCCTTCTCTCTCTTCCATTTTCCTGTCTATCTTCACTAATAAATGGAGCATAGCTTGCGGAGTTAGTTTATGCAGACATACTCGAGGGGGTTCATGCCATGCTCAAAGGCGCATACTATACTCAAGGGGTTAACATGCTGTATTACTATGTGGTCGTATAAGTGTGTGCAAGTCCCACACGTCATTCGCTGATGTGGCAGTCAGCTGACCAATTGGGCGAGCTACTTAAGCTCACCAGTCTGCATACTCTTCCTGCCTTCCTCTGCATATGGTTCCTGGTTGTTATGTGATGTTTGCTCCCAGCACCACCGGTGGGCTCTGTATTTATGTTCCCCATGGGGGTTTATTGTATATCTATCTTCCTGCTCTTAATATTTCAGAATGGTGTTTAATTGTTCCGAGCAGGGAGAAAATGCAGCAGAGCCGAACGCCAGGATTATTATCACATGTACACTGTATTCTCATGTATTCAATAAATATGGGTAAATCTATTCGTGAGTTGTCTGACTGAACTATCAATAAAGCCAAAAACAAATCTTAAAAAATCCCCATACATGGGAAAGTCCCCATATATGCTGGTGCCCAGGTCTCGTGACATCAGGTGACATCATCAGGGATCTCCATCCCTGATGTCATAGTAAATGCGACGTGCTGTCGCAATTAAGCCCATATGGAGATCCCTGATGTCATCAATATTGGCCAGCAACTCTACATCTGACCTTAAACCTCAAACCCTTAGATCTCTATGGATATACTGTATGTCCATCCTATATCCATCCTTCCTCTTCGATGTCTACCTGTCCATTCAAACTCTAGACTGGAAAACTGTACTGTACACTGTACAGGTACACTCACCTGTACTGTACTGTACAGAAGATACTGCCCCCGCCGCGACCCTTATTTCTCCATATATGGAGCTGACGTGTTCTGACATTCCATATGTTGATCTGACCTCATCAAACCCTGTACGCTCCATATATAGCCAGTACATAATTCATTCAATATGTTGATCTGACCCCCCCATGCAAAAGTGCCAGTGCTCGCCCAGCAGTCTACTGTCACCTATTCGGATATGTTGATCTGACCCCCCATTCCAAAGCGCCAGAACTCTCCCATAGTCTGCTGTCATCCAGGCGGATGCGTGAGGGCGAGGTCGCTTCTCGCCCTCAGGCGTTTTACTGGTAGTATATGGTATGTCTTTCAGTCAGAAATCTGTTCATGTGTTCGTGTGTGTGTGTGTGTGTGTGTGTGTGTGTGCATGTGTGTGTGTGTGTGTGTGTGTGTGCACACGTGCGTACAAACGTCTGTGTGTGACAGTGCATATACATATATGGGTATACTTTATGTGTGTGCCGTTTAATATCACATAGCTTCATGAAATATGCATGAAGTATGTTGATACCTTCCCCCTCCCCTGCAGGCCACTTGCAAGGTCCCTTAACCCCATTGGACTAGCAGGAGCTTATGCAATATGAACAGCCACTCCCACTCTCCGTCTCTATCTGTCTTTCGACGAGCTTCGAATTTCGAGGGTGGGTTTTGGAGTACGCTCACGTCGGCACGGCATTTATGAAGTGATCGCAAACAGCTGGTCCTTGCCTAATTTCATTCCTAGCATTGATAAATGTGACGGCTGAAATCAATCTGGCACGGCCTATAAAATCAAGCCTCGCCCTCGTTTTTGCGACATGAACAACTGCAATACGACCAAACAACGTAAGGAAACCATAGTTACATGATAGAAAAAGCCAATAAAAAAGTGTTAACTAACACATTCCTATGACTTAGTTGAGGACGGCCCTATGAATCCCTATTAACACAAAAGGGCTGTATGAAAAGAGAGAGACAGGGAAGTTACAGTAACTCTTTCTAATTAAGAATACATTTTGTGCTGTGCTAATGAACAGAAAACTCACTGATGCATACAACGCACATACACACACGCGCGCATCTTGCTCACACACACACCCCCACACACACAGTCTCAACAGGATATCATGGGCTCCATCTCGCGCCAGGAGCCCTATCTCCTTCATTTTGGGATTTAGTATTGTGTAAGAGGCGTTCCCCTGTAAAACATGCTATCTTGTGCCACCACCTAAATCCTTAAAACACCTCCGCTGATTACATTATGCATAAGTGTGGTTTGGGCGTTACACAACTTAAACCATATCAGTGTGCCAGGTTCCATTCCCTTTAAGAGATCTATTATCCATAATCCATTATGGATCTTGCCTTATGGAAGAGCAACACGTGCTGCATGGAATACATGGGGTTGTTTTGTGTCCAGTATCCGACTATTCTGCCATCCACTCCACGACCAACACAGCTAAGTTGTGCTGCTCCCCCCACTCACTCCCCCCCACCACTTCATTGACTCACAGCTCGCTCAAATCTGGACAATTTTTTTAAATTCAAAGTGCTGTGTAATCTGTAAATTTCGGTCTTTCATCTGGTATATAGATCGCAAGTATACTGCCTCTCTACGAAACGGTATCAAACGAAAACGGAAGTTCGGGAAATCAGATTCATTCAATGAACTTGCACTGACTGAACTATGGTGAAATCACATTGGAAATGAGCATTTAATTGCTTTTCAGTACTATCAGCATGAGTTACTGATTATGGGGAATTTTACATTATTTAAATCCATTACATATTTGCTGCGTAATGCGGTGATGAAACTGAACGAATTGCGCACAATGCGCCTTGGCACACATCTAAACTAAAACGTATTGACTAGACAATTAAACACAATGAGCACAAGGAATTGACACTGAATTGAAAATTACAATCACGAAGATTTGTGGAGAATTAAGACAGAGAGACCTCTGAGCTGCAGTGAATGTTCTGCGTCGAGGCAGCTCCAAATCAGGAGAATCAGTGAATGTTCTGCGTTGAGGCAGCTCCAAATCAGGAGCCATTCTTTTATCATTATCGCATTACGGGTGGTTTGAAGAGGCACTTTCCGTTGTCCTAAACCTGTGTGCATGAGATAGCAAATACAGGGAAAGCGCATCAACACGCCTACAGACACACCTCCACCCGCAAATATAGGTGTCGGCAAAATGAATAGTGGGTTGTGTGGGCGCAAGATAACGTTTACACACAGTGGAAGCTTCTAAATGCGTAATTCACGGAAAATGTTTATTACTTGCGGATAAAGAATGGCGTACGATGGAGCCCCATATGTTTGTGGAGAGAATCTTGCTCCCTCTCCAGCCCATCATGGGACAATGGATAAATAAACAGAATCACTTCCCAGTTCCCACACACACTAGTGAGAACACAGACATCATATTATACTGTATCTCCATGCTACATCTCCAGAGTGCAGTTAGCACTCAAAGGTAGCTTGGGTACTGTATGTGCAGTGTGCACAGCAATACTCTATACATGTATACTTCATTGATAGGGGATTAGGGACCCCCAGGGGTCTATAATTTTTTTCACTCTAGACTACACCAAATCTCTTCACTGAAAACTCACATCGTAATGCACTGAGTCTATCTTCACTGAATGTTTGTATTATGGCATGGCCTATACTGTATGTACATGATAACCGAGAGCTAAGACCTGTAAGGCCGGTGCTGTGCACCGTAAATAGCCGAATAGCCGTGAATAGACAATCTTTTCGGTGCACGATACGGTGCGAAGTACATCAAGCCTTTAAGACTAAGAGCAAGCACAAAATAGGACAAATGAAGTGAAGCACAAGAGAAGTGCACTGTGTATGCGTGCATACTTTTGTTGTTCCCTATCTGCCGTTCAGAGTTTTTCTACCCTCTATCTTTTGTCTGGCTGCCATGCACCATGAACACTGTTTAATTCTCTTCTCTAGCTCTTCCCCAAGGGAAAGGGAGTGGGTGATGCGGGGGGGGGGGGGGGGGGGGGGGGTTACAAGGGCAACGGCACTTCATTAATCAATCAACCAAGTTGGAAAATTCACCTAATTAATGACTAATTACAGATCCAGGCACAATGCCAGATGCCATCCCACGCACTGCCACTGCCACCTCGCCCCGCCGTGCCCCAAATGAGACGAGGGGTAAACAGAACACCCCTCCCTCTTTCATTCTCTTCCTTATTAGTCTAACCATCCATCCATCTGTCTCTCTCATTCTCTGTTGAATCACACAACCGCAGGTCATTTAAGTGAACTCAACTCAAAGCAGAGAAATGTTTGTGATGAACATATCTCCGTCTTATCCTTCAGTAATTTCCTTCTTACCAGAGAAAGTTCTGCAGTCATCACAGCAGTGGTCTGGATATTCTTCAGAGGTTCTGGCACAACTTGATGATGCGTGCTGGTCTGGCCTTCCCTCTGCCAGCTGCCTCTGCGAGCACGCCAGGCTCGCTGAATCCTGTGGAAGTATGAAAGGAAAGAATATACAATATTTAAAAGAAATCACACCCATGTGAAGTGAGGGCCACTCTTGTCGTCGTACATCATCCAATAGAAAATGTATTTACTTCTTCATGAATTAATTCGTCAACTTATGTTATTATCTTTTAACCATGATACAAGCCCAGAACTGAATTAAAACAGTTACACTGTGTTTAGAAAAGATGATTTGCTCGTCCACATAAGACGTAAATTCTCCATTCATTGTCAATGGCATGTAATGTTTGTGTTGCCACAAAAAGCCGATTTGTTCAGACACATGACGTAAATTCTCCTTTCATTGTCAATGGCAAATGTGACTCGAGTTAAAGACAAAAAGCTGTATATAGGAGGGGCCCTCAAAAATACTGATGGACTGACTGACCACGAACTGTTTTTACATACTATAGGTTTCAGCCCAAACTACTGTGAATTCTCAGACAGACTTGTATTGTACTTGAACATAAACACCACCACCACACCGATACACAGAGTATATCTTGTTTTGCATTGCAGATCAAATCGCTGGTTTCATTACAATTTGACAAGCACAGGATCAGGGTTAACAATGTCACCGTGCAAGGCGTGCACCATATCACACTTCTCCAGTTCTCACTATGCCTCTAATTATCTCCATTCTTCTCACTCTCTCTCTCTCTCTTTACTTGTATCTTACTACCCTGAATTTTGGTTACATGCTTTCTTACCCCCCCCAAACCCCTCCCACCACCACCACCTCTGTTTTGCCACACAACCTCTTTTCTCCTTCTGTTCTCTCTCTTCCACCTCTCTTCCCTTTCCTCTGATCACTGAGGTCTGGGATGGAGTGTATAGGATCAATTACTTGATGGAGAAAAACATACACTTCCAGTGGAGCAGAGAGAGAGAGAGAGAGAGAGAGAGAGAACAGAGCCAAATAGAACAAATGCAATTAAGCCATATTCCTTTAGCTCAAAAAACCCTTCCCTTCAACCTTCACTGCCTTTTTTACCCTTTCCATTCTCCCTCCCCCATGTTTACCTGCAATGGTTCATAATAAGAATATTTGAGACATTCTTCCTCCTGCTCCTGTTCCTCACCCACCTCTCTCTCTCTCTCTGCCCTGTTGCTCAGCCTCCACTCTCCAAGTTTATTTTTGCACACTTTTTCCTCTGCGGCGTTGACCTCTCCAAACCCCAATCGTTTTTATTCTACCAGGCTCCATTGCCTCCCTCTCCTTCATCCGCCGCTTTCAAAGAATTGAAAGCCCGAGGCGAGAGCTGTCCCTCCCCTCAGACATCAGCTATAAAATCTTGTGCCCGTGCTCAAGGGAAATAGCATGAGATGGCTACCTAAGTGGGTTCACAGACTCCACACTGACCTCTGATCTTAACATTTAAAATCGAGCACAGGGAATATTGAATTAAAGTCATACATACTTTAGATTGATCACAAGACAACAATGCACTTTTTGAGGTAATGCTATGCAAGAGAGAAGGGACACACAATGTGTGCGAGAACAAAAAGATGGTACAGACACCCACACGGTAACACACTCAAATGTCTCGCAGATGTACACTACACAAAATCTACAGGTTGCACTCACACGATGGCCTTGTTCTCTCGGTGCTGCTGTTGCTCACTGCAATGGATGCTATTGTTATCCTCCTCATCACTCTTACGGCAACGGTTTCTATGACAATAGGAAGGGAGACAGAAAGATGTGAGGTCAGACAGGGACATGTTTGACAAAGGAAAACCATTCTTAAAGGACCACACCTGTGATGTGGCATGTTTAGTCCATTGACCTATAGTCGTCTTTTAATTATATCCATTATTTTTTAAGTGCACCATGATGTTTAGTCAACATTGAGTAAATTAGTCAAGTGACATTTAAAAGCTAAATAAAAATAATTATGGGAAATTATCCCATGTTTTATGTACACTGGCTGAAGCTGTTAATAGTCAATGTGTTGACAGCAGCATACTTTCATTCCTGAACAGATTTCAACTCATCTCTCTATCAGAGCAACAAGATGTACACGTTTAAGACTCTGGAACAGTAAACAGAGCAGAATAGTGCTTTTCATCTGTGGCAGAAGGCTTTTTAGTGCTTTTCATCTGTGGCAGAAGGCTTTTTAATGCAAACTGCAGCATAAAGGCAAGTGTAAAGCCTATATGGTAAAACCATCTTTATTGCCTTCCTGTAGCAGAGGGGACTTGCAATATCCGAGTTGGGGCTACTTGTACTAGAATATAGGCTTTGTAATTTATAAGTAATAGATTCATGCAACAGTGAGAGTTCTTTCATTGTATAGTATTAGCGACTTACCTTTCCACCTTGGGAATCCCTTCTCCACTATGGTTACAATAGCGATGGTAGCGCTTCCCTTCCTCCTGCACAGAAAGAGAAATGAATTATCCCACTACCACAACCACAACACATGGTTTCATTCTCCATATAAGGATACGAGGGAGAATGAGCTGTGCCTCTATAAGAACAAATTATATATCTGCAGTCTTCGGTGTTTCTGTAATGGTTGTGCCGCGCGCACACACACGCACACGCACACACACACACACACACACACACACACACACACACACACACACACACACACACACACACACACACACACACACACACACACACACACACACACACACACACACACACACACACACACACACACACACACACACACACACACACACACACACACACACAGGATGGCAGATTCTCCTGCTCTGTTGCCAATACAAATGTAACGTTTAACAGACACAAATACGCATGCTTTAAAGAAAACCACAAAATCCTGTGTGTTAATTGCCCTCTATTCAACGTTTCACTGTATGGCTGAGGGAGACAGCCTGCCAAGCCTACCTTCATGCTACTAAAGATGCCTAATCCTGGGCCCTTGTGTGTTTCCCATCATGGTAGAATAACTAGAATATTGATGTGTTTATTGTGTTATATTTGCATTGTGCCCATGTGTCTTTGCATCCATGTGTGTATGTATGTATAACAGCTTCTTGGCAAACAGGCGGCGCAGATGCCAGTGTACTTGGAAGGTGCCAACCAGGAGCCAGACAGGGTGGGTGGAGTGGGGGGACAGTCCCGGGCAGCTCTGGGGCTGTTGCCATAAAGCTCACTTAGACAGGACAGATGGATGTATTCACAAAGCCGCTCCTCTCCAACTCGCTCATTCACTGGACTATCTGCAAGCCAGCAGGGTGCAAGCTGTGGGTTTGTTTGCCTGTGTGTGTGTGTGTGTGTGTGGGGGGAAAGGGGTCTCGCGTGCATGCAGTACTATTCCTGCGAGTTCCAACTTCCTGAGTGTTCCAGCTTCTTCACTCGGCTAAAGCCAACAATGGGAACAATTAACCTAAGCCTTATACTTGGTTGTGTGACAAATATTAAATAACCGATGAACAAACTAACAATTTGTTGCATCGTGAGTTCAGTTCAGTTGTGAGATTGTAGATGTGCTTTTTAGAATAATATTTTAGAGCATTTTCACCTATATTGACAAAAGTATGTGTCCCAAAATAGTGACACGAGGTCATAAGGTGGTACGGTCTGCATTGATGGGTAGTCAAGAGCAGTGGGTGGGTGGATAATTGTGCTCTCTAGGAGCAATAGAAAGAACTATGACTACTGTATGTATATATTTTTTTTTTAAGGAAATAAAAATGAAGACTAGTTGAGTTTGCATTTAACTTCTTTCCCTTGACATCTTAGCAGCATCGGCTGCTGCATTATGGAAAAGTTATACAACAGCACCACAGTCCAAGGGAGCAACACAAAATAAAATTCAACATTATTGGCAGGAATTTTAATGCTGTCAGTCACATAACTGAATTACTATCATAATCAAAGTAAAGGCAATAACTTGAATGTGTTGTGCATGTTATATTCAGTATTGATGCGTTATTGAAATGATAATTTCCTAGAGGCCTACTTCTATCACTGAGATCGATGGGAAACATACTTGACTGCACGCAACCAGGCACATGCACACTTAATGCACAGGCATGCACACACATGCCAAGACAAAAGCTAATTCCCTGTGTGTGAGGAATAGTCTTGGTGGATGCCCTTCAGACAGCAGTGTGTTTTCCTCACATCACACTCACACACACACACACACACACACACACACACACACACACACACACACACACACACACACACACACACACACACACACACACACACACACACACACATTTGATCCCAGGGTGTTTCATTACAGTTGTGAGATGATGTGTTCTAACATCTGCATCAGACTGGTTAGCTGCCTGGCGCACCACTAGGCAGAAGCCCAGGGAAATGTCCAATCAGTGAAAGAGCTAGTACCAGTTTGCTTGTTAATTGTAGCATTGGAAATCAATTTACATGAGCAGCGCTCAAACGGGGTAGTCCGCAAGACAACAGTTACTCTTTCACCTACGTCGTGTGTGAGGAAAGACCCTTAACAGACTGACTGACTACGGTACTGGTACACTGTGAAATCCTGAATGTCAATTTAACTCGGAGCGTGCAAAAACAGACCCTGCCACTCAAGATTTTACAGTGTATAATTGACACCATCATACAATTTACACAACTTAGTGGCCATTTCACCTGGGTGTTATAGCTATGGGGCAACACAGCTGCTTTCAACAGGAGGGAAAGGACATCTTTATCTAACACAATCCCCTCAATCCTAGGAAGAAGTGGATGGAGGGTAGAAAAAAAGAGGGTAAATGTCAGATTTACCACCAGACAGACAGACAGACAGACAGACAGACAGACAGACAGACGAGCATTTATCTGGCCAGGAAACACTGCTTGTTGAAGCCAAAACATTCCCTCATCCTCTATAGCAGGCCAATCCAGGCATCCTCTAACTAGTCCAATAAGGAGAGATAAGGCATGGCTACCAGCAAGTATGCAGATATTATATGGAATTAATTTCCTATATCTATAATTAAACAGTTCATCAAAAGCAGACAGGCCCATCCCACTAAAATCACACTTACTGTAGGTTTTATACTTTTTTTTTGTACCCATGTATGTGGTCAGATCCTATGGTGTTGAATGCTAGCTGGACCCCCACTACATTTCTGGGAAGGGAACAAGTACATTATGAATTAACCTTTTAAGGCTTATTGAAAATAATGAAAATGGCAAATAGGAGCTCCATCTGCTATCTTCACTATGTCAAAATTTCAATACAGCAATGCATTGATATTAAAAAGAAAATGTAATTGTAATTTGTACTAGTATATTCATATATTTATATATTCAAATACTTAAAATGTGTTTTAAATCAAGCTAACAGTAGCCTACTATTACTAACTCAAGTCAAGTACAAATTTGACTGAGGAACTTTCACTTGTATTCACTATACTTGGAGTTGAGTACTTTGTCCACCACTGTATACAGTATACGGTAGCTATATAGAAGAGTATATTTGTACGTCAGGCAGCTCTTTATGATGAATTGAACATGGTGGGCCCTATTGTAAACAAGTGTAATACTTTATGGTGTCGTCCACAGTTAACAGTTTTGTATTGAGTTTAATATACCTAACTATCCCTTTATTGGGTGCAGTCATAAGGTGCATATGACTGACTAAATTAAGTTGCCTAGACTCTCATATGTATTTTATCGATTTTGATATTGAATGTCTAAATCTAAGGCTAGGTAGGTAGCATGAGTTGGGTCTTGGAAGTTAGCTATTTCGCTAACTTTAAGTGTAGCTGTCAGACACTATTACATCTACCGGTAGTTTATAATGTCACAAGTTACAAATGTAATGTTGCAAATAAGCCAGCTATAGTAAGATAAGAGCTTTTACCTGTCCAGAAGAAATTATGCAAGCAGCAAGCTAGAGGGTGGTAGGCTATAATATTCTGTCTTCATGTTCGTAATTTGCGTAAACAAAGTAACGACTCGCCGCTCGCGAACAGGCTACAGCTGTACAGCTGTCAATAATGTACATTGATTGCATGCTTGATTGACAGACAGCTGGTTGTTTACTGACGGCCGGGCTACTGTAACGTCGCGTCACCATGCAGGGGGCTTTCCATCTCGGAGGAGGTGCACACGTGCACACACACACACACACACACACACACACACACACACACACACACACACACATGCACGCGCACACACACACACACACACACACACACACACACACACACACACAATGAGATCATCAACAGTAGGCTACGTATGGACAACAGTAAAATAAGAACAGGCGGTCTGGTCTAATAGTAGTAGTAGTAACAACAACAACAACAACAACAACAGGAATACAAATACAAATAGGCTAAGTGTTGTAAAACCAAGCAGTGTCAGTGTTGGACACTTGGGGCGCTGTAATAGCTGGCCTACTGCATGCAGGGACAGGCTGACTGCTAATAGCAGGCTGGAGAAAGAGTAGGCTACGCTACAGAGCTGTTTGCGTTCATCAGTAGGCCTACAAAGATAGAGTATAAGTTACATTTCTGATTGTATAAGCCATCATTATTTCATTCTTATAAGGGTTGATTTTTGTATATATATTTTGCAAATATCCATTAAATGTAAGACTAGCGGCGTGTAGCCTAGTATATGGGGAAATATATCAATTTCACACATTAGACATTTTAAATATGCTTTGTTTCTGTTGTTATGTGGCCAATTGCTCATGCTGTTATAGCATTGGTTAACTGAAGCTAACTTCAGTTAACCAATGCAGGAAACATTCTGCTACACTAGTGGGTCTCAAAAGTGTCCTTGAGTGTGTTCCAAATGGCTCGATAGGGGTGTGTAACTCTGAGAGTGTACAAATCTCAGAGACAAATGTGCTCTTTGAGCGGTTTTGAAGGCTGTTAGTATAGGGCCTTCCACATTTTAGTGGCATAGGAGCTAAATTAGTTTAATCCCTCGTTTGAGCCAAACTTTGGTTGCACATGGTTTGTTGAACTCCCTCTGGTGTTATGAGTGTGGACTTAGTTGACATTAAGGAAGTATTTAGACAGGTACATCGGGTTGTGTAGCGAATCTTGTAGACCAGGCCCATTGCAAGATGCTGTACTTTGTCGTCAATCCTAAACCATTCCAGCCTATCAGAATGGGCAGGGGTGAGGTGGGTTCTGGGAGTGAGGCCAGTAGCCTACCCAGTTTGTTTTGGGAAGTCTGGAGCCTTAATTGTTTTAAGGGCCTTTGAGGTGTTGTGGTACCAAGTGGTGCATTAATAGTCAAAGAAACGAGGGCTCCTGTTAGGGTCTTCAAAGTGTTTTTGTTGGAGATCATTCTTTCGTTTACTTTTTTATTACATTGGTGGCCATATTATCACAGGAAAGATTTTCCTCCAGGATGGAGCCTAGGTAGGCAATTTCATCTTTTCGTGTGATAATATTGCCACCCACTTTAACTGTCTGCCTTGTTGAGATTACAATTTGATCCAAAGAGAATGGATTCCTGCTCTGTCTAGGCCTATCCTTAGATTTATATGTGCATGCACGTATGCAGTCTATAATATGAACTGTATGCAGTGCACTGTATATAAACAAACGAATCCATTTAATCCATTATACAATCAATAAAATAATCTATTTTCAAACATGGCAAAATAGCCATTTTGTGAGCCTATTTTCACAATTTTTGCATGAAACCATTGTATGACGTTTAAAATACTGTAGAGCTTGAGTGGTTAATCAGACTAATCGGTTTAGTCAATTATTAAAAATCTATTAGCTTTTTTTAAGTTTTGTGTCGATTCGTTAATAAAAAAGAAAAATCTGCTTCTTGACTATTCACTTAAAAGTCATAAAAGTATGAAGAAAATCGATAGTCGTAGCTCCACATTCTAAAGTGCAGTGAAATACAGGAGTAATAGCAAAAAAGCAATTCAAAGTGTAATAGTATGTGTACAGTCCATTCCATATAATATCTATAAACTGGAGTCCTATTGCAGTCTATCACATTTTCTTTCAATCTCAGTCTGGGATAAGGTCTGAGAATAGAAACTGCTCCTGTACAATTTCCCAGACGGTAGCAGAGTGAGTGGCAGAGCTGGGTTTCCTAATGCCTACTATACAATAGAAGACTTTGAAAAGACTTTGGAAAGACTTAACAGCTGACACCCTCTCACATCTGCCACACACTAGACGACTTTGAAAAAACTTGTGAACTTGTGAAGTGAGACATCTAAAGAAAATGTCTCGTAAGTCTGAGATTGTAGTCACACAAAGACATGTAGCATAATAATATAACGTCTGTCTGTCTGTCTGTCTGTCTGTCTGTCTGTCTGTCTGTCTGTCTGTCTGTCTGTCTGTCTGTCTGTCTGTCTGTCTGTCTGTCTGTCTGTCTGTCTGTCTGTCTGTCGGTCGCAGGAATAACTGCCACCCCACATTATTCAAATTGTGGCGCATATGCATGTCGCTCCACATTTTGGCCTATAACTCTTGAACCATAGGTCATACAATCACATCTTCAAACCTCTGCACATTTTATATACTCCAAAAACATAATGCATTAAGTGTGAGCCACCTGGGATGATGGGTAGCAGAACATGGTTTTATTAAAGGACCACTTCACCACTTTTCAACTTCTCTTTATATAATTGGTCCTCACTAATATATACTGTACATAGATATACTTGCCCTGATAAAGACTCTGTTAGAGTCGAAACATGTTGGCTTCTTTTAACTTTTATAAATAAAGTACATCTATTTTTATCAGCCTCTCCTCATTTTTTACTTTTTTGAGTGCTCGGATCGTCCTTAGTATTCCAGTCCCACTGATCTTTGAAGCACCAGCCTACTTTACATTATAATTTTTTGGATCTCTATCGAGCACCTGGTTGATTTTCTTTTTGGTCCTCACTAATGTTCATGATAAAATACCACTTTTATTTCCTACTCAGTCTGTGCCTCATAGGAGGGCTTCTTCTTCTTTCATGTGTCATCATCAGATGTCCAGCTCAGTAGTGCGCAGTGGGAGGCATTTGGTTAGTCATAGCATTGGTTAGACATAAGGTTGGTGAGGGGTGCGTTAAGACGACCAGATTAAGGTTGGTGAGGGGTGCGTTAAGACGACCGGATTAAGGTTGGTTAGGGGTGCGTTAAGACGACCGGATTAAGGTTGGTGAGGGGTGCGTTAAGACGACCGGATTAAGGTTGGTGAGGGGTGCGTTAAGACGACCGGATTAAGGTTGGTGAGGGGTGCGTTAAGACGACCGGATTAAGGTTGGTGAGGGGTGCGTTAAGACGACCGGATTAAGGTTGGTGAGGGGTGCGTTAAGACGACCGGATTAAGGTTGGTGAGGGGTGCGTTAAGACGACCGGATTAAGGTTGGTGAGGGGTGCGTTAAGACGACCGGATTAAGGTTGGTGAGGGGTGCGTTAAGACGACCGGATTAAGGTTGGTGAGGGGTGCGTTAAGACGACCAGATTAAGGTTGGTGAGGGGTGCGTTAAAACGACCGGATTAAGGTTGGTGAGGGGTGCGTTAAGACGACCGGATTAAGGTTGGTGAGGGGTGCGTTAAGACGACCGGATTAAGGTTGGTGAGGGGTGCGTTAAGGGTTGGGTGGTGATTATGTGGTCAGCGGTCTGCCCCGGCTCCCCACACTCGTCAGGCCCCACTTCGTCATGGATGTTTTGAAACGTCCAACCCCAGTTCGCAGGCGGTTCAGCTGGGTCCATTGCCGGCGTGGAAGTTCCTCTCCTTCAATGCCGCCTGGATTGCGTGGATGCGTGTTGGCCCGGCTGACTCCCGCTCCTGCTTCCTGGCTGCTGCAAGCCATGCCTCTGTAGACAGGTCCTCAGGGATGGACCTGAGCAGCTCTTGTGCCGCCTATAGTTGTACGGGTGGTGGGACTTTTAATCTATTTAGAGGCAGTTCTGTTGTGGTGGTGCAGGATATGCCAGTCGTGTATTTGGACTTTCTTTGCTAAGGCTAGGGTAGCAGCCTCTCGTCGGAGGCCGGCCGGGGCAATTCCTGCTAGTACTGGCAGATGGAACACAGGGGTTGGCTGTTATGGTCTGTAGAGCGTTGTTTATGGCAACGTCAACCTTCCTGGCATGTGGGCTTCTGCACCAGGCTGGGGTACAGTACTCAGCTGTGGAGAAGACAAGGGCTTGTGTGGAGATTTGAAGCACCTTGGCAGATGCACCCCAGCTAGTACCAGCGAGACGTCGGATTAGTGAGACCCTATGACACTTTGGCCGTCAGTTCTTCAAGATGTTGTTTGAAGGAGAGTGTTCTATCCAGACGTACACCAAGGTACCGCGGGGCTTGCTGGAAGTCCAGGCGCTTGTTGTTGACGAAGACATCCAGTTCCCTTCTTGCTTCGCTGTTGTTGAGGTGGTAAGCTGCTGACACTGTCTTGCCAATGCTGAGCAGTAGGCGCCACCTGCTCAGATAGGAGGGCTGTGGGCAGTTAAGAGACCTGTCCACCAGTAACAAGATTCTTTGAAAAAAATATTTCGATTTTTATTATCGTGAGAACGATGGCTTCTATTTTTCGCCATTGATGATGTCAATGGTGGACGGGTTTCTGAACTGCCCACAGCTCTCCCATGAGACACATACTGAGTAGAAAAGAATTGTGGCATTTTATCATGAACATTAGTGAGGACCAATTATATGAAGGTAGGTTGAAAAGTGGTGAAGTGGTCCTTTAAGTAAGACAAGAAAGTGTAAGGAAACCATGGGAAAATGGGATGATTGGCTGTTGAGGAGTGATCAGATGGACTATCAAAATGCAAAATGAAGTGCTTGGCACTATTCCCTGCTACTATTAACCAGTGAAGAACAGCACTGGTTAACATATGGCAAGGGATGGAAGAGGAGCAGTACAAATAAAAATGTATGCATTCACAATCGTACATACACGCACGCATGCACAGACGAACACACACGCACGAGTGCACACACACACACACACGTGTGCACACACACACACACACACACACACACACACACACACACACACACACACACACACACACACACACACACACACACACACACACACACACATACACACACACATACACACATCACACACAGGCTGCCAGTCATCTAGTGAACTGGGGTTTTCAGTGATCAAAAACTGAGCTCCCTCATTTAGACCAGACCAGTCTTCCAGGACATGGTAATGGGTTGGGATGGAAATGGCTATGGGGGGTTGGAAGGTATTTCATGTTCTTGTGGTTACACACACACACACACACACACACACACACACACACACACACACACACACACACACACACACACACACACTTTGCAGTCATATGACCAAGGCAGACAGAAAAAGCTCTATCCGTCAGCATGCAGGCTTGGTCTGCTCATATACAGGTCATTACAACTCAATCGCAGAGCGGCTGAGTGAGCTGGTGCAGACAGCACCGTCCCGCCGGGAGATACAGAGACGATAATGCACTTCTTGAAATATGACACCCTTCCCTGGCATAATACTTCCACTGTATTGTCTACCCCTCTGTGTGACAGGCAGCTCTCCGACCGCACGATTCTCATGGTTTCTGTTTGCCAAGTGACATTAAACAGATCCTGAAAGACTATACATTAAATCCACTCAACATTGGAGAAGTTTCAGTATGAGTATGACATATACGTATATGCCACTATAGTTTTTTTCTCCCTCCAAGCCGTTTAATAAATCAAGTAGCACTAACAAGGACCATCGTAATGTTGCTATGATTCCAAAATTAAGTGCTACCTTGAGAGCATCCCATGCAATGTATTCCATGTTTAACCCCAATAAAGTACACATAATAAGGTTGCATATACTGGGGGGGCTGGCAGGCTGTTTAAATAAGCTTTGTGTAAAAGGGTAACATTTCAGCTGTCCCATTGATTACGAGGTAATGGCTAGCTGGGTGGCTAGCTGGATAGATTAATGTGTTTCTCGGGGTGGGGTGGGGGGCTCATTGCTCAACAGTGAATTTGACTAACTCACAAACACAGCAAGCAGACCTCCATAACCTGCATTTATGTCCTTGTTCATATTTCAAATTCCAATTACTGGATAGACCATTCCATCAGCCATTCACCCCACATCATCTCTGCTCTGTTCTTCTGAAACACCACACACACACACACACACACACACACACACACACAAACACACACACACACACACACACACACACACACACACACACACACACACACACACACACACACACACACACACACACACACACACACACACACACACACACACACACACACACACACACACACACACACACACACACACACACACACACGTGTGGTTTGGATCAATTTGTTAACATGGTCCCTGGAAGAAAGCTATGAAAGTGTCACTGCATATACTGTGGCTCATATTATGAAATAGGAAAGGTTCTGCATAAATAATGACCAGAAACTTGAGGGAGCACATTCTGAGAGAACAGGAGTGGGTTGCAGGGGACTGCACCACAATACAGTAATATATTGCAGAGTAAGTTGAATGCTATATGGTGGAGCTGCATGGGTTTTCGATGAACACGCGCTCAATATCTCCCGGCCACTTATAATGCACCATACACTACATCACTGGTGTTAAATATTCAGAAGCCATGCAGGTGAATTAACATACAGTGTGTACACACACACACACACACACACACACACACACATACACACACACACACACGCACCCACGCACACACGGCGCACATATTATGGATGTCCAGCAAGTTCTAGTATTTTCTGGAGGTGATTAACATTTCTGCATTTCCACGATGAAGTCATGTATGTTAATAATAATCACATGCACACTTTGAATGAGTCCTGTTTTCAGTGTCCTTCACATTTCTACTTGGAAATTTAGACCATGCAGAGGTGAAGTCTAATCATAACGAATCGTTTTCAGCTCTGCTGACGTCATGGCAAATAATCTATAACCAAGAGGAATAACCATTGTCAAAACCAAACCAAGACTATTTCAACATTTCAAAGGGAGGGGGGAAAGCTATAGGAAAGCTGAGAGTCAGAGAGACGTCCGTGCACTGGGTGCGCTCACTGCGCTGTCCATGGTGCTGAAACCACTTGTGCCACTTTTCTGTCGCTGGTTCTGTAACCGCTGTTAAGAATGTGTCTATCCGTTACCTTATTGTAGATCCTACACTATTCTAGCAATGTATAGCAAACCATTTGTTCTCGGTGTTTGTCATGCCTGGGGGCTTGTGTTCCCTTTCATAATGCTCTGCCTCTGTCATATATAGCGTCAACTTTCCGCGCAGAAACTATATGACATCACCACTAGAATTGCCCGCTCAAATGTGCCCCACCAGACCAGGTGCATCAAGGTTTCCCTCTGCAGGGAGCCAGGGATTAATGATATATATGTAAACAAATAACACTAGAATAGACGAAGTTGGTTCTTACCTGGTTATTAATGCAGAGAGCAAGGTGCTTCCTCTCGCGAGCCACTGCCAGAGCCCCGCTGCGCAGCCTGGCGTCCTCTCCCTGCATGGTTCTGGAACAACACGACTCAAAGTTACAGAGCAAAACCTATTGAATCAGCATCAAGTCGTCTGCGTCAAATGGCAACACCTACAGTATATCGCACTACTACTGAAAGCAGACGCAGAATTCCATCACTCAATATAGCTATACTGCCTATACTGTATATCAGCTTTTAACATTTATATAATGAAAATTAATACAGGTTGCCTATAACGTTTCGGCATATATAGGGTAATGATAGGTGGGACTAACCGATAAGTGCCGTTCTTCAGCATGGTGATGAAGCGTTCCCCGTGGTCGGAGTGAAGTGAGCACTTTGTGACGGGAGGAGTCAGACACCACACTTGGGAAACACAAACATCCAATGAGGTGCCGACTGCCGAGCTTATATACCCGCGCGCGTTGCGCGCAATATAGCACCTGCAGGGGTGCCATCTAAACTACACAATCACCGTTAATCAAAGCGTAATTATTCTGCACACTCTCAGTGGGAAAAGGGCAATCGCATATCTAATCTATACGGGACAATATGCAGTCTTGACAACGCTGTAAATCATGGTACGCTTGTATTTGCTCACCTACTAGTCGAATATGTAATGTACAATGCCCTGGCGTGGATGGTGTGGGTGGCAAAATTTGAGCAAACAACTGGGTATTGGTCGATTGTGATTTGTGAATATATGCATATCACATGATTCACGACAACTGCCCCATACAGTATGGGCACCCTGAGCTATAAGGATATATCCAGATGACTTATTGGAAACCAAAAGGAATGAAGGACTTCCATATCTGTCCGGTGAGAGATTCCTTCGAATACATTATCCTGCCAGTGACCTATAGCATAGTGTTTCTCGTGGGCCTGACTCTCAACGTGGCTCTGCTGTGGTCAGTGCACTGCCGAGCCCGCAGCTGCACGAGTGGTACCGTGATCTACTTGACCAATCTCTCGGTGGCAGATCTTCTTTACGTGCTGTCCTTGCCCACGCTCATCGCCAGCTATACCATGGGGAGCTCGTGGCCCTTCGGCGACTTCATCTGCAAGACCGTCCGCTTTTTCTTTTTGGTCAACCTGCACTGCAGTATGATGTTTCTCACCTGCGTCAGTGTGTACCGCTTCCTCATGGTGTGTTTCCCCATCGCCGCGTTGCGTTTCAGAAACAGAAAGCTCGCCGTTCTGGTATCATCCTTGATTTGGGTTTTGGTCACCCTGGAGGTGTTGCCGACACTGGCCTTTGCGCACACAGGTTTCATCAACAACATGACCGTGTGTTTCGAAATGACTGATCCTGAACATTTTAATAAGTACTTTCCATATGGGATGTTTCTCACTATAGTGGGCTTTTTGCTTCCCTTTCTCGTGACTATAACCTGTTCTTGTTCAACGATAAAGGCACTTTGTTGTGTATCTGGGACATATCTGAGGACAGGAAGGGTGCGCAACAAGTCCCTGTGCACTCTCCTGGTTGTGTTTGTGATATTTGTGGTGTGTTTTTTGCCCTACCACGTTAATCTGACTGTATATCTCTTCGTGCGGGTGTACATGGTCCGAAATTGTCACGCTCTCGATGTGACCCTGGTTTCCCTAAAGTCCTGGGAACTCCTCGTCAGTCTCAATTGCTGTGCAAATCCACTTCTCTACTTTTTGGGGTCTGATCGGTACCGCAGAGAACTCCGTGCCTGGCTGTGCAAGAGGAGAACTGTGCATCCAACAGTGCGTTTGGTGGAAGCGCACAACACGCATCTGCCTGGGCCCTGCATGGGGATATAACACGGGATATACCTAGCTCTGGTCCATGGTGCTTCTATGATTCTGCCCTGCAGAATCATAGAAGCACTATGGACCAGCATTAGGCTATGGACCAGAGCTAGGATATACCTATACGTTTACATGCAGGGACAACATCACAGACAGAATATATTTTCCACCTGCTTTGCAAATGGTTTTATTATTTCACAAATAAAAATGCATTAGGCTATAAGAGATTCAACCGGTCACAATTTAGAAATTAAGCCGAAAGTGTGCTATTGTAATGTGTAACGTTACGTGACAGTGAAGTTATGAACTGGACTGCATATGCATTTATAAAACTATGACTATTTGACAGCCTACCAAACATATCCTATAGTCTGACAATAACAGACCAGAGAATTAGTGCCCTCTGTTGTTCATACAGTTAATGTCAGATCTAAAACCAGCATCTATGACATGATGAAACCTATATACAAATATGTAAGTAAGCCACAATCCATAAAAGGCAGAGAATCTTCAAGTGTAAGGTAAAGAAAAGCCTATAGTCTACAAATAATTCATGTTATGGAAAGAATATTTAAAGTCATAATAAACATCACAAGTTTGAAAAAACAATAAAGAAAATGATATTCTAATTTGTTTTATTATTATTTTCTCCCGGAATAAAGTTACTGTAGGTTTCAAGCACTTTGGCAGCATCCCTGGTTTAGTCAAGTATAGGATATGTTCATCCAAAGTAACAGAGAGCAAGGTCATGGTTAGTACTGAGCAGGGAAATACTGAGGTCTACATCACTTTAAAACACTCCGAAAGGCCAAGGATGATAGATGGGCATTACAATGGTCTGGGAGCTGAGATGGGAGGGGAGGGAGTATAGGTCAGATAACTTAAATGGATATTTCAGTGATTGTTATTTATTTTGTGGGGGGAATATTTGATATTCATTTTTATCAGACATGCCCCCTTCCCATACAGACCCATGCACTGTAACTTCAAACTGCAACTGATAGACGTCCTTGGTTATGGTGACTCAAAGTCAATGTGTGAGGGGAGACTCTTTTTGGCGGAGCCTGGGAGTCGATGGTCGCTGAGGGGGCTCTTGTTTTACAGGTTAGGTTTAGGCATATTTTTTGAGGTTAGGTTTAGGCATACTGTAGTTATTGTGAGGTTAGGTTTAGGCAGTTTTTGTGAGGTTATAGGGTTAGGTTTAGGCATAGTTTTTGTGAGGTTATATAACCCCGCCCTACTAGTAGCAGCCGGCTCTGTAAAACAAGCGTCCCAACAGCGCCCATCGAAAACTAGGCTCTGCAAAAAAGAGACTCCCAATAAGTGAGATAGTGGGGTTTTTTGAATATTTTTTGGATAAAAGAAAAGAAAATACAATACAATGAAACAAAGCAATTTTACCCGTATCGTCTCGTTTTGAACACATACCTGCTCTCCCGAGTCGAGAGGCAACGGTTGCGGAGACCAAAGGCAGACATTGGCTTTAGTCCGTCAAGGTCCCTGTCAGACAGTTCACTCAATCACCTCTTAACCCTGTAAGGATGCTGCCATCTTCATCATCACATGTATGTGAATATAAATTAGCAGAATTGGAGCAGACTCAGGGCTAGGCAAATTAGTAATCACTAGGACTAGGTCGTTGCAACTTGTTGGAAGCAAGACTGGCAGAACAGTTATACTGTAATCTCCCTTTCACAAACGTATATTAAACTTGATGTCACTGTTTTGTGAATAACACAATAAAAGGTCAATTCATTCAAATGAAAATCTTCTTTATTTGTACTGGCACTTCCGTTTTTAATTAGTAAGAACATGTAAATAAAGCAATGTAATGATCAGCAACACTAGGCGGTTGAACACAATGTGCCTCTCCCGCAATCTAGTCTACATAAAGACTGCACTGCAGTCACAATACCATAGTGATTGGCGAAGAAAGTAGTACTGCATCAGATGGTACCACTATTAGAATCACTTAAATCCTCAAACTCTTGTGGAGTAAGCTATATACTATAATCCTTTCTGGCCTCATTCCACTGCTCCAATGTGTTGCTCAGGTCTACTTTGCTGAGCAGAGGTAGTGAACGTTAAACCCTATAGCAATACAAAGAGACAAAGCTTTATACAAATTGCTAACAAGGTAAAACTGAATTAAACCATAAAATGGTTTAAATTGTCCTGTGCCTGGTCAGGCCACATCGATTTGATTCAGTACATTTAGTAAATTACAGCAATTAGGTTAACAAAACATATTGTCCGTATGGATAGATACGTTATAACATTACGTAAGATCTTATTTTATAGACATTACAAGCCAGGTAATCTTGTAAAGGTCAAGATGTAGCTGTATTTTTAAAACTACTGCTTTAAAAAGTTGAAGAGTGAATGTCATTACATGCCATGGTAAGTGCAATCAAAAGTGTGCCCCTCTCCTTTTCTATTTTTTTCTTTTTATTGTTTTATTAATGTCCAATTTGATGGTGCTATAGAAAATAAACTTTTATGAACCTTAGGGACAGCGAAGATAGCAGAGAGAGAGAGAGAGATCGAGATACAAGAAATGAAGGAATTGAGCCATAAAGATTTGAACGACGAAGAGCCATGCTCTTTCGGAGATCCACCACCATAAACGGTCAATGATGCATATGATTAAAATTGAATATGAACTCACTATGTGCAAACGCAAAAGAGAGCTCCATGCAGTCTAGAGAGGGACATAGTAATTAGTGATTACTAGCCAATGTCACATGCAGCAACTCATAGCCATTATTTCTTAAATAAGGCAAGAGAAATGCCTGCTAAAACAACTTACATTTATAAAAAAACAAATATAATTAAATTTAACCCCTAACCAAGATAGTTACCAAAATATAATATAATATTTAGGATGCATTATGCACTTGCCCTACCAGGTTGGTAAAAATCTATACCACAGGATATCAGTTGAAATCTGTAGAGGTTCATACTTTTTAGTATGCACGCGCACTCACACACACACACACACACACACACACACACACACACACACACACACACACACACACACACACACACACACACACACACACAATGAGAAGGTGGTAGAGTCAGTATGTGAGTGCAACTGAGTCTAAACTTTGACTTGTCAGTGTGTTGATAGGGAGGTCAGTTTGGATTAAAAAATACACCGTTTAGAATTGTCACAGCCAGACAGTCAGAGTTCTGTTGGGAAGAGGCACAGATGACTGTACTGGGCAGAGTCAGTTGTGCAGTCCTTCCCCATGGCAGTTGATTGACAGGTCTGGGGTGGACAATGCAATGCGTGGCTCAGCTGGCTCTCAAGCCCAGGACCACGTGTGTGTTACCGCTCATCGTCATCATCTGGAAAATAGCAATTATGTGTCAATGCTAGCAAGCTAAAGTCAAAACCATGGAGAGCGCCGTAGATTTAGAGCCTTTTCAGTCGGCCTGTATACAAGAAGTGAACGGCAGTGCACATGCGTAAAACACAAGAAGTCCGCTGAAGAAGGCAAGGCCAAGCAAAAACTAAAACAAAAGAAGATTACAGCAACCCCGTTTTATATCATTAAAAAAAGCTTACAGTATATGACGGAGCATATCAGAAGCAGCTGACGGTTGGATTATATATGACGGAATACTCCATCAGAAGCAGTTCATTTGTTAAGAACACTGTTTGTTCACGGTCTCACTGAGACACTAGATGTCTGTGGGTGAGTGATAAGTGGGATGAAGAATGGAATATGGAATAACTACTCACTCAGAGTCTGACGTGGCTTCTTTCTTGAGTTTGGCTCTGGCTGAAGCTGACAGGTTCAAATCTCCTCCTGACCAAGAGGAAAAAAAACATTAAAAGAGAGGGTTGAGAGGGGAGACAGAAATAAATATAATAATATAAAGGGAAAGCATGAAAGGAGACAACTGGAGAAAGGGAGGGAATGAAGAGTATGTTGAAGAGAAAATATAATATTAAGACCAATGAGAGAGAGCAGGTCACATGCTTCAGAGAATATCAAAAGCTACGCTTGACACTAAGTGGTATAATGATGTGACAGCTACAGCACTCTCCTCTCTTACCTCGGAGATAATCCACAAAGTACAGCATCACCACTGCTATTAGTGCGACTGTGGGCAAAGAGAGGCGATGGAGAGATTGTTAAGAGTTATTGATTATGTCAGTCATAGGGGTCTAAGAGAAGGTTCAAAGACGAAGCTCTCACAAGTTACTCACTGCAGACACAGGCACAGAAGAAGACTTCTAGAAAGAGGTATCCTTTGTCATCTAGAATGGTTCCAGCTGCCATGGCAATGAGAGCAAGTCCCAGGTTCTGGATTGACTGCATGCTGAGGAAATATTAGGTTACACTGGATGAGGATGGGATTTAGGAATGGGTGATTGGGCCTTTTTTGTAAATATGTAAACTTGGAATGTCATTCTCTGTAGTTACCCATAGAATTACATCATATAAATAGTAAATACAATTAAAATTGCAGTTCACATCACAGGGAAACAACACACAGGAATCAGGATAGCATTAATATTAAAGGATGGTTCAACATAACTCCATCAGAGCACTTCACGTAACATATGTCTGTAATGATCATTTCTTAGATGTGTTAGCCACCATCTTGGATGTCCAAATCAATATTCTGTGTTTTAAGTTGAGTACAGGGTTTTTACTGCACAGAGAATGTCAGACCACTAAAAAGGAACTATTTTTTGGCCCTGTCATCAGTAGTGTCACCAGTGGTGCACAATGCCATTTCTGTCATTTCCGCTGACTTCGTTAGAAGAAGCAGTGCATCCCATATTAAAACTGCATCCAGTCTCATGACTGCCGACAGTCACTTTGAAAAGCAGAACAAAACTGCTAGAGAAGCACAGTATTGTATGCGGAACGATTATATATAATATTTTAATTTCTTTATTTATCTATTATCTATTTATCACATTGGAAAAATAAAGGTAATTGGCACACACCAAGACTGCATTTTTTTTTTTGCATGATGGAATGACAGACGTTTCGGTTATCCAGCCATCATCAGTGGACTGCCGAAACGTCTGTCATTCCATTACCTTTATTTTTCAACGGGTAACGCACCACAAAGTCAGAGCGCGGTGGTCACAAGAAAAGTTACATTATTTATCAGCCATTTTAAACATGCCAGATCCTAGATGGATAATGAATCATTTTGGTCTACAACCCAAGGTTAATAGTGTTTTTGTATTGAGTTGTACTTGAAATGTACTGGAATTCTGCAAACTGTTAATAAATCAATCAATCAATACCGGCACACACCAATTGCCACAATACCAGTGAGATTACACTTGGAGTGCAATAGTTAATCGTACTAATTCATTAATCTATACTGTAATTGATTAAAATAAATCATAAAAATCAATTAATAACTGATCCAAATTTTGGACTAGGGTTAAGTTTAAATTATTTTGTAATTTGTGGTGAAAATAGCCGATCTACAAGCTCACAAGCTTTAGATCGGCTATTTTCACTATTTGTATGAAACTGTTGTGTGACAAAGTATAACATAGGGTTGATTCTTTCAAATAAATACAAATATCAAAAATATCCTGCTTCTCTATAATTTGATGTATGAAAAAGTGATAATTGCAGCCCTAAATCATACTGTAGGTACATACAATCCATAGATCATACTGTAGGTACATACAATCCATAGATCATACTGTAGGTACATACAATCCATAGGCAGTCCCCAGCTGATGTTCTGGCACCACAAAGGCTACCATGGGCCACAGAGCACAAGCCAGTAAGGAGTAGGACACACCGAGCAGGGACTGAAACACACACACACACACACACACACACACACACACACACACACACACACACACACACACAAAAGAACATTTAATTACATGAAGTCTAGCCTCACAACACGTGAGCTTGTAGATCAGCTATTTTCAGTGACAAGATGAATTAAATAGGATGCCTAGTATAGACCCCTGGGGGACTCCTCGGTCAATTCATATTTAAATTCGAATACCATCACATGCAAATATTTATTCTCCTAAATGTAGGCCTTACCATGGCTATCCAAGGGTTCCAGAAGGTGAAAGCCAACATCATATGAGCAGTAAGGGTAGTGACCACAGCACACATCACCCAGATCACATTCTTCCCCAACCTATCCACCATAAAGCCCAGCACCGGAGAGGCAGGGGCCGAGATGATGTACACGATGCTGGGATTTAGAAAGAAGCAGAGATAGGTTGACTTTTACTTTGGTACTGCAAGTATATTTTGATGCCAATATTGTTGTACTTTTACTTAAGGTTTTGATACAATCCTTTCACTTAAAGGTATTGTTGATACTTCTCTTGGTATTGGCTGAGTACTTCTTCCACCCCTACCTAGCTTACCTGTTGATGGCTCTGGCTTCAGTAGGGGTGAAGTCAAACTTTTCAATGAAGAACACCCTGAAAGAACAAAAATTGATGATTTAACCACATGAACCTAAGCGGTCCCATACTGGGATCTATGATGCGTAAATGCTATTTTTGTCAAAGGCTGTGTTTCGAATTGCTAGGGTTGTTCCCTACTCCCCATACGGGGATCCAGACTCAGTGGACTCTAATAGTGATGACGGACAATACTCCCTGTATGGGGAGCACCGAGTTTGACGTCAATATCGGTAGAGGGCGCTATAGGTCTGCGGGTTCATGTACTTGAATGAAGGAAGGAATTAATGAATAAATAGGTTAATGAAAATGTTTGGCAGGCCATTTAGGCCTATAATTATGATAAAAAGGTTATTCTCTTAAAATAACATAGGCCTATTAATATTATATCCATGTTATATGAAAACAGTGCACCACCTTGACAATATGAAAAACCCCGCTATGAATACGCCAAAAGATATATAAGCTACGTAACGTCCGTATGGTGAGCTTGTAGATCGGCTACTTTTGTAAAACAGCCAGGAAAGAAGAGAGGGGAAAACAAACGTTTAAAAAGTACATTTGTGTTGATTTATTTCGGTTCAACTTCTGCCTCTTCCGAGTTGGAGCGCATGCATGCAGAAGCAGCGCATGTGCGCAAACGCGTGCATGTGCGCTCAAGAGCGAGCTTGCGCAATGGGGTAATTTGCTTCGCTGCGTTTTTGTAGTGACCATCGGATGGTCCCTACAATTCCCGGTGCATTGTGGGATACTTCAGTCCACTACATTAGGGTGCAAAAATGCTCACTACACATAACAAAATGGCGGAACCCCAAAGTAGTGCACTATGGGCATAGGGAATGAATTTGAACGCAGCCAAAGAGATTAGTTTTAGAGGTAAATAGAAGTAGACCTACTATATAGCCCAGGTATAGGGTTTAATATACACACTGTCTACCACAGAGTGTAACATGGCCATGATACTGAGGTAAACACCACAGCGAGTGGTTATCAAGCTGGCCTCTGCATTCAGGTAACTCACCATTGCATACTGTTCTGCTCTGTTCTGCATATCATCTACAGTATTTGCTCAGTAAGCAGTGCTTACTCAGCACTGACCATCAATGGAAAAATCATGTTGGTTGCCAAGTGATTCGAGAGTGCCTTTCAGGGAAGGAAATGTGGGATTTGATAAACCCTCTCAAGGCTCAATTGGATTCTTTCTATACCAACCATTCTCTCTCTGTGAGGCAATCTCTTTAACTCTCTCTTACTTTATGGTCGTTTTAAAAGAGAGCTTTGTGTAGCTGAACGATTATGTTCTTTTGAGGAGGGTTTATTTTTCATTCCATGGTTGAGAGGATTACATTATAATAAAAAGGAAAAAGAAAAATATAAGACGTATTCCCCAAACAAGACAAGACAAGGCAGAATGAGGGGGAGTCAAGATATTTTACAGCCGGAGCCTAGTCTGGCTCAAGCCCTTGACTTGCTAGCCACGTCCATTAAAGAAAATATGTTCTGAAGTGAAACCCAAGGCCCAAATTTATCCTCTATTATTTTAAACTTAAGGGCACGATCACACCGCACTTTTATTCTGGTTATGAGGGCGGATTTTGCCGATGCAGACAATGGGAGGAGCAGTTTGCTGCCAACCCTACTCCATTCCCATTTAAATGCATTGGCAGAATCTGCCCTCAGGTAGAATAAAAGTGTGGCGTGACCGTGCCCTAAAGGTGTATTTCACTTTAAAAAAGTGTTTAAAGTGTTTAAAAGTGTTTTAAAGTGACAACAGCCATAATATTCAAATAATAATCCAAAAAGAAGTTTAAGAAAGCACTGCCTTCCTTCCTATTAGGAAGAGTTGCTGTTCCAAATAAAAGCACAGAAAATGTGACTTTATATAAATGCTTTATTTTATGTGCGAGTGATTATTACTATGCCTTGGATCAAGACTACCATAGATGTAATTCATCGAGTCTGACTTTTACTGTACTTTCTTACCCCCCGCCCCCCCAATGCAACTGTCCTTGAGCAAGACACTGAACCCCTAATTGCTCCCGATGAGAAGGTATATATATATATATATATATTTCTATTTCTGTCGTCCTACACAAAGAATGAATGGAGAATTTACATCATATGTGTCAAAGCAAATACATGTTACATCATGATGATGTATGATGATAAGAGCACCCCTCACTTCACGCAGGTGCGATTTTTTATTTTAATGAAGTTACAGCTGTCTTCCAGCTTTCAGATGGATGAATCATGGATGCTTTCTTGATATTCTCATTACCAAATGCCTACTCTGCGTGCATACTGTCAAATCTTACATGCGTAGAAAGTACTGCACTCGACTATTCGGCCAATAATGAGAAGGGTACAGTACATACCACAAACTGTACAGAAAAATAAGGCGTGTGTCGGGGAGACTAATCCGCGTCAGTTGTCAATGCTAGCACAAACAATGTGTTTGAATGATTACTGTAATTACATTTCTATATATAAATATTATATTTTTGTTCTTGGAAATAAAATAAATTGCATATCGTCAACTAAGTGTTATAGTATATTGCATGATGTATGGGTGAGAACTGGTATTACTTACTGTCCTAGTCCAATGAAGGGGAAGACAGCTACATAGTAGCCAACACAGACGAGGAAGATGAGCCAGAGCTGGAAGGGGAAGTCTTTCACATCTGTCAGTTTGATCACCTCACCTAAACATGCATTTAAACAAACAAACACAAATACAGTAGAATGTTTGTTTTCATCAGATCTCTCTAAACATACAATAAAGAAGATTCGGTTTCCATTCAACTTTAAAAGCTAATTGCATACCGGTAATCCCCTCTGGTGTTGCTCCACAGAAATGGTGTATTTTCAAGTGAAAGCAAAGTATAGATTAGCCTTTAGAAGGCATGTCAATGAAGGTAGATAAAAAAGGAAAACAAAAACACTATCTGCGTCAACACTGACAACGTAGACTACTTTATTCATTATCTATCGTCAAGTGTAGGTCAAGGAGTTAACGATAAAGGATTATTGACCTGCGTTGCCTTGCTCCTTGTGGAGGATCTTTTCCGCTCGTCTATCAAGGAAGGCCAAGACCAGAGCACAGATCAGAGAGAATAAACATGTAAATCCAGCTATAGAGGGAAGAAAGAAAAACAATGTGATAGAATGGATGAGTTAATGGATGTTATTGGCAATAAAAATGAACAAGGAGTTTTAACACATGCCTGCTTTTTTATATATATTTATATATTAATACACACTCTCACCCGTCACTTTATTATGTACGCCTGTGCAGCACGTTAAGGTAAATTTCAAATCAGCCAGTTACACAGCAGCAACTCAATGCATTTACCGGTAGGCATTTGTACACATGGATGGTTATCCATTGCTTCATGTTGTAGCCGCCATATTCTGACCCTACCATCCGAATGTCGCAGCAGTAATCGAGACGATCAGACCAGGCAACATCTTTCCAATCTTATATTGTCCGATTTTGATGAGCTGACAGGAGTTGCACCCTGTGTGGTGTTCTGCTGCTGTAGGCCAGTCAATCTAAGATTTGACCCAAAATAAATTGCAATAGTAATCGTTCAAGGTTTTTTATGATCCTTAGGCTCATCCAAATAACGTTAAAATGTGATTATATAAATTGTGGATCATGGTAAATTCAGGGGTTGAACGTTGGGGTAACACTGAAAACCTATATAAAAAGGCAAATTCTTAATTATGCTTTAAGTAGAATGTGACATCACTGATATAGCCGTCTTCACTTAATGTGATGTCCTCCTACCTCTGTGCGGTGCGCAAGGACGGACAAATGCACACCACACAGACAAACAGTCTGGTGAGACGTAGGACACTTGGCAGGAGGCTAACCATAATCCTCGGCTTGATTACTGCAATGCACTGACTGCCTAAGAAAACAACTGACAGATTACAACTTGTCCAAAATGCGGCAGCCAGAGTTTTAACTAAAACTAAGATGAGAGAACATATTACTCCAATTTTAGCTTCACTGCATTGGCTTCCGGTTGTTTTTAGGATTGATTTTATAATTCTTTTACTTTTGCTTGCTTTGTCAAAAGAAATGGCAACTAAAAAAATCCGGTGATGCAGCTTTTTGCTTCTACGGGCCGACGGGGTGGATTCGTGGAACAAACTCCCACTGTACCTTCGAGGCAGCCTCTGTAGATTTTTAAAGCACAGCTCAAGAACCACTTCTACTCTTGCTTTTAATTGATCTTTAAAATTTTGTGTTATTCATGTCCTCACTGCTATTATTTTTTTATGTTTTATGCCTTGCTTTTCTTTCTCCATTGCTCTGTAAAGCACTTTGAGCTGCATTTCATGTCATGAAAGGTGCTATACAAATAAAGTTTTATTATTATTATTATTAGAGACCTCTGTGCCTGCTATCCCCCAAGAACACACAAGGCAGAGAGAGCCTCATGTTGGTTCGGCATGAGAGAAAGTCCCCTTGCCCTGAGCGCGGTGGTGGCTGGGGCGGGAAATAATACGATATAAGTACGATATAATGACAGCTTGGCAAGCATGACAGAATGCAGCCTTGAAGAGGCAAACTAATATTGTTCATGCCGTTTGCTTTGATTTAATACGTACTACTATGATTTGGGTGTGTTCTAAATAAAGTGTTAGTGTTGATTATCATGTATTAATCTAATTATAGTAAACTAATACTATTATACTAAAAAAGATAAAGATCAAGGGAAATAGACATTTTTACAGTATATGTTTCAAGTTTACACACAATAATCAACACAAACACTTTATTTAGAACACCCAAATCATATTACAGCGTATGTGTTAAATCAATTATTCCATCAAAGCAAACAGCATAAACAATATTAGTTTGCCCTTTCTTTTTATTTGATTTGATTTATTTAGAAAAGCAATCATAATACACAGTAAAGTCCAAAGACTTATTTCCACTTAGGTCCTCTACTACAGAAATAAAAGTTACTGTAGTAAGTAACTGAGTTGCACCACTCACTTCACACGGGTGTGATTTTTAGCTTATTAGCTGATTGACTGGCCTACTGTAGCCCATCTGAATGGTCGAACCTTGAGGTCCAGGTTCGACCATTCAGAGATGCCATTCTGCATACCTCGGTTGCCTTTCTGTCAGCTCAAACCAGTCTGGCCATTCTATTCTGAACTTTTTCGCCCACTTGTTGGGGGAAAATCCCAGTAGATCAGCAGTTTCTGAATTCCTCAGACAAGTCAGTTGGCACCAACAACAACCATGCCACATTCATAGTCACTTAAATAACCTCTCTTTCCCCTGCTGATGTTAGATTTGAAATGCAGCAGATTGTCTTTACCATGTGTGCATGCGACATTGCGGCATGCCTAAATGCATTGTGTTGCTACATTCCAGATTAGCCTTGAACAGTGCCGATAGGGACAGTGAACGGGTAGTGTCTAAAATGAAAGTGAAAGAAATGTGCTCACAGAGAAGTGGAGAAAAGCACAAGGACAGACATTTCTTCTATGCAAGTGATTCATCAATGCCAACCAACAGCAGTTTTACTTCTCACTTCTCTTTTTACAGTTATCTGAGAAGATTAGTTTCTGTCTATGTCAGAGATATTAATATATTATATGTAACTGGAGTCATAATGTTGAAGAGAAGACTAGCGAATGTCTCTGCTCATTCCTGCAACACACGCATCATTGTCATGATGTCTATGGCCCACTGATTACTGATCTGTCATGGCCAAAATTGTTATCGATTTGATTGGAAATGTCCACAACATCAAATAATGGCCGATATCAGCTAGACCGATATATCAGTCATAGCAATACTGTGCTTCTGTGTGAATGCATTTGCAACACAGGTCGCACACAGAAAATAGCTCATAATGTGTTGCGTCGACACGTTGTGAGGTTGTAGATGGGCTATTTTTGGTGCAACTAAATATAACTCAGGCTTAAGCAATCCACAGGGGCCTCCCTGATACATTCCCCAAGTATGTTGCTGTGAACATGGTAATGGTGTGCTCATAGCCCATCTATAATTTTGGATCCATTTAATATCATTGTCAGCCAGAAATGTGCGCCTTACCTATCATGAGTGATGCACCAAGTGTTGTGTATCCTGGGGCGCCGACAATGTCGGCAACTTTGTTGTATACCCAGCCCATAATGTTCATGTTTACTGTACTGCCCTGCACGAACGGAGCAAAGGGGAGAAGTGACACCATGTTTTCAATCACTGATATGTAATTCCTTTAACATTGTATAGTATATTCTGTGCTCACCAATCGAGCCATGCTAAGCTGTAGGCCGAACACCAGGTTGAGCTCCTTTCCTTTGAACCAGTTGACTGCATAGGTGTTCTGGGCCACAGCCAGGGACTCTCCTCCAATTCTACCCATAAAAGACATTAGGAAGATCATTCAAGCTGGATCACAGGGTGAGGTATGAAGGATAGGACCAGGTTTTCCTGGGCATTTAGAAGCTAATACTGTGATGGTACAAAACTAAAACATCATATTATTTGGTTTTATTTTGTAAAAAATAAAAAGATAGAACAATTATTCTTACCCAAATACAAACCGGCCAACTTCCATTAACCAGAAGCGATCCAACAGTGCTCCAGCTGCAAATATTACCTGTGCATAGATGGGGGATTATATCTATTGGAGAAAATGCCTACATATTGACTGCAATTCTCATTCAGTACCAGACCAGTCACAGACCTAAGTTGCAAAGCAAACCTACCTGTCCTACACAGACAAAGATGGAAAAGATGATCGTTCCCAGCCTACAAAGTAAAAAATGACAGAGAACATCCATTAGCAGGAAATACATGACAGTGGCACTTTCATTTCACAATTTATCTGGAAAACACTCCTACCTGATGCCTAAGACCCTGTCAATTAAGAATCCTCCCAGGAAACAGAGAATGACATTGGGCCAGGAATACCAAGCATACAGCTGCATGAACTGAGAAGTGTTCAGCTTCATATCCTGGTACAATCAGGGAAGAATTACAAATGATATGATGTTCGATTTATTATTAACGTGTATATAGATGATAGATCTCTCTATGTGTTAAAAACAAATGCTCAGCTGATTTACCTGGGTGATCTCTTTCTGTAGTGAGGCAGGGTTATCATAACAGAAGTAGCTTCCTGAAATGAACTATACTATCAGTATCAATATTCAATATTCAATAACCATAATGATAACAGTCATTGTTTGTGTCTCATCTCATGTGGGATAGCAGTCTAACCTACAAAAACAGTTCAAGTGTGTGTTATCTAAACGTCAACGATAAGGCATTTCGTTCAATACTTCAATTGGGCTGCAGTGTTTACGAAAGTTAGGCTTTCTCTGCTCTCACCGAATCCCAGGAAGCACATCAAACTTAGGACAACGATTCGGTGCAGTAAGTGACTTGGGTCGCAGATGGCTGACATCGGTCTACCGGGTCCCCTGGCACTTCGCGGTTCCGAGGAAGACACACCATCATCATCCTCCTCCTCCTCGTCATCTCCTAACAAACTCCGCCGATCCTCAATATCCGCCATGTTCGTTTAATCGATTCGGGACCAAACGTAAATAAAGGAAAGAGCGAAGTGATGGAGCGGCGCAGCGGTCGATCATATGACCAGCCACCACGCCACGTGATCATGTCACATGATGTCAGCAGTCTACGGAAGTTCAGTTGTAAGGTAATGCCTAGACTAAATGCGCAAACTGGAAAGTGCAGTGAGTGTGCAATGTGCATGCATGCCATGTATGTATAGCTCTATGATGCCATGCCCATGTCATGGGCCGCTCCTGAGCTCTGCTGTGAACGTCGATCACACTTGTATCACCTGCATTTAGTACAGTGAGTAGCCTAAAGTGCTTGTTGTTACCATTTGTGTATTTAGTCAAATATATCCTGAGTTTCACAGGGGGCCCACATTCTCTGTACGTGACGGGCACGGGGCATGCAGTAGTTGACATGAGTGCATTCTATTATCTGTAATGGCAAAATCAAAACTATTAGAGATCAAATTGATAACCTACTACTACTCTGGCTACTACTGGACTGCCCTCAGATGTGGTGGCCAGAAATGGCCCAACCTAATGAACAGTTTCTCCTCAATTTGGCTGCAATTCGAAACTGCAGGCCCCCTTAAAATCTGAATCCTCCACCCCCATTTCCCCTCACTGTAGGGTGTAGGCCTATGTTTTTCCCCCTTTTTTACCTCTATGATGATTTCCTGTTTTTGGCTTTATAGAAGTGTATATTTGTACATCTGTATGTTATGATGAATTGAAAATGGTGGGCCCTAAGTGTAATGCGCGGTGTCGTCCAGTTTTTGTATTGAGTTGTGCTTGAAACTCAGCGGCAGTCACGAGACATGGCCAAACACCGTGAGCAGTGAGCTTGTATATGTGCTATTTTTAAATAGCCACAGTAACACATTTAGCTGGGGACCCCCTGGAACCCCTGTGGGTCCCCAGACCCCACCTTGAGAACCAGAAAACAAATTACAATTAGCCTTCATCTGCTATTTGATTTTGATTTATTTATTGGATCCCCATTAGCTTGCTGTATATGACAGCAGCTACTTTTCCTGGGGTCTCAAAACCATCATCAAAAACAAAGTTTTTCATGTCATTACATACAGTACAGTACACCATTCATACAACACAACACAACAAGAATACAACACAAAACATCACCTCATAGCATGTCTAATACATTTGATAGCTAGCTCCAAGTACAATTCAGTCTTTACAATAACATCAAAACAAATTCCATATTATATATCGGGATCTGTATAGCTCATATCTCCTTTACATCTCCTGTGTGAACAAAAACAACTTTAACTTTTTCTTAAAACTGATAATTTATAGCCATTCTCTGCGATCAAAAAAATAGGTTCCATGCCACCATTGCTCTGTAATGGACTGTTCTTTGTCTAACATTTGTTCTGCATGAAGGAGCAGGAACCGACCCTCTGACGACTGCCTTCCTATATGATTCATCGATGGGCTTGTTGCTGCATCCTTGTTCCTTGATGATTACAGTAAGTCATTCTGAGCCAACCGAGTTGGCAATTCAATTTGCTACAAGTAACAATACTTTTATGTTCACACACTAGCTACAACATACAAATATTTTCACATACCACAATATTTAACAATAGCAATTCACAGCCCATTGATTCTGTTGAGTTTGGTTCTTTTAACCATCTGCTTCTGGTCTCCTTCTGCCCACATACTGCTAAATCAAATAATCGATTATGCAAAGCCACTGTATTTGACACAGGAAACGCAAGATGCCAAACACGATGGGAATTGACATAAACTAGGAGGTGAAATTGAGCATAGGAGCTTTTCACTCTGGGTCATCAGCTATTAGTCCAAGGTGACAGCTTGAAGAGGAACCTACATGTTGCAATCAGTGCAATACATTTGCAAAAGTAAAAGGCTAGGGATAGATTGTGTGTTGTGCTTGCCAGTTGCCACTATACCACAGTGAATGTTGAGGGCCTTCTTTTGGTAAGGGCTTGATTTTGAATACATGTTTTATTTAATAGTAGCCTAGAGCTGCCTCTAGTGGCCATAGGGTGTCACTACTCTGTCCCATAATGATAGTGAGGGAAAACATGCATTGCTTATTTCCCTTTTGTTAAAATGATTACAAAAAAACATAACTTTAAGCAATGCATAAACAGCAACATATTTTCAATTAACCAACCATTTAAGTCTATTATAATCTTCCGCCCTGTTGCAAAACGTGCGTCACCCAAGTGGTTAACAACCTATAGAAGGCAAAACATGTCATCATGCTTTATGTAGCATGTGACATGTCAAACTAGGGGTTTATATATATATATATATATATATATATATATATATATATATATATAAACACTCATTGGGCTAAAAACGGCTATAGCCACTTGCCCAAAATGTGTTGACATCACATTTGTGAGATTTGTACATGCTGGGGACCCATAGGCCTGCTCAACATTTCTAAAATAATAGTGTACTCAACATGGTTCACATTCTAGCAAGTGGACTAGTAAAAACAAATGTTTTTTTTTACTAAAACTATTAGCATTTTCAAAAAAATCTCAATGAAGAAAAAATATCTTCAAAATGAACTAAATCTATTAACCTTGGTCAGGTAGAGGTGAATGTCTTGGAAACAAGGCGGGTCTCAAACCCTTCCATTATTATCATCGTCAAGCTATGTAGCCCGTAGGGCAGGTATGCCCCTCCGTGTTGCCCCAGAGGGTTTTGACCCCACCTGTCACACACAAGGCTCCGATGTGTGAGACTCCAACCCTTCCTGTGTAGAAGGTACAACACAACAGCATGGCTGATTATAATTTAGAGACATGTAGGTGGGCCTGAGGTAAATTGGCACAATTGGCTGACATTACACATATGAACCGTTTACAACTCCATTACTATGTATAATTGAGTAAACAGACTGCACATTTAAGAAGTATTCCACTGCTTCAACATTACAACTTGTGCCAGACCAATGAGACCATACAGTAGGCTATAGCCTATTGCGTTTATGCATTGATGCTAGAAAATTCTGCAACCATAATTCCACAGCAAGTCATCAGTGACTGTGAATCTGTGATGATTCCTGTCAACTAAATCAAACTATACCTTGTAACAAATTGGAGTATTTTACACACAGTAGACAGAACTGACTGGGAGCAATATTAAAACTTTGAAGGGATAGTCTAGCAAAGCAAGGCATTCAGATTCATCACAGCTAAGATAGTCTGCCCTCTGGAGTTAGGTGTGGCTTTGGTTCCCCCTGCTGTTTTGTTAATATAATGTCTGTCAGATACTCAGATAGGAGCTGAGGTCACACAGGTCAGGTAGGAATTAGGAAATGAGTCAACATAGTTCAGTTCTGAAATCACAGAAGCAGTGTGTTTGCATGAGTAATGCCCTTGAAAAACATAATCTGTAAGAACAATTATTGCCCAGATTATTGAACAGATGCCCATAATGTTTGCTTGGATGGTGTTCTTATGTCAACATCGAGTAATCTACTGTTCATGCTAGTATCATCTCTCTATCCATATAGGCTACTGTACTACTCTGAGTTACATGATAAGCGAATACCTACTATAGGCTAATACCATATTGTTTTGAACAGTTATCCGCATTTGTGTACAAAAAAGGTATATGTTTTTACACCTGAAATTCCCTGGTACCTTTGAAGATGTCCACCTTGGTGTGTTTTTCCAGATATTTTACACTAGCAGCATTAGAATTACAATTGGTGCATCCTGAGCAGATTTATTTAAAACTGTAAGTCTAGTTTAGATGAATATGTTCAAAATAAAAGAGCACAACAGCAAATACGTATTTCTTTAACTATTCATTAACTATTGTGCTAGACAGGATTTTCATTTAATTTGGTTCAACAATTCACAGATTTCACAGAATTCAAGTTAGTCAATGTTGTATCATTAAGCATTAACAGTATATAAAAATGTTCACTCTTTCTCACGTACCACAGGTAGCACCTCCGCATACACCTAGGGGTATGTATCCCCATTTGAGAATCACTGATGTACTGATATATATCTTTGTACAGATATGTATCTGTTGTACAATTACTACAGTATGTCACATCACACTAGTGATGTAAGTCAAAATTGTGAAGAACCTCTGAGCCTTCATGAGTCATGACTACATTTTAACAGCCTTTCCTGTCACATACTGTGATATCTCTAGCTGCGTTGAAGATACCGTGTCCATGGTGACTTTTGAAACAAGCTTGCGGCTGAATGTAGTCGTCAGTCGTTTCCGGAACTCCTTGCACAGGATCACATAGATGAGTGGATCTAGACATGCGTTCGTGGCCGACATCCATAAGGTGGTATTCTTGGCGATGTAGAGGGCGTGCTCTGCTCTGCAGCTTTTCTCTGTGTTTCGGGTCTGGGTCAGTGTGTAGGGAACACGGACAAAGTGGTAGGGTGCAAAGCAGATGAAAAATACTACTACCACCACAAAGACCTTTGCTTTGGTTCTGCGACTGGTTGCTTCGGAGCTGCTCCTGGAGGCTTTGAATGACTCGTACACCTTCCTGCTGATGAAGGTGTAGCAGACCGCCATCAGAGCCAAAGTGCCCCAGAACACCACCTGGACACAATACATCAATAGAAAGCACAACAAAGCATTCACTTCACTGAAAAAGTGTTTGGAACTTGTTTTACTTCCATGCACACTCACTGCAATCGCCTTTGGTTAATTAAGTTGTGCTCATACTACTACTACAAGGGAATAATTTCGGGGTACGATATACTCTACGTTTGCCAATTTTCACGGTGTCCCATGCCAGAAAGGAACAGCGCCCTGTGTAACATACAGTAAACAGTGACATGTACAGTACTCTGAATTAATGCCACTACAAAGTATCAGGAGAAGACAGCCATGCAGCACTCGATACATTTATTTTTTACATACTTTTATTTACCACGAATTAGCAGCAAACAGGGATGTGTTCTGAGCCCCCTAATCTACTGCCTCTACCTACTATAGGACTGCATGCCCAATGTGCACAGTTCCAAGTTCCAAGTGGCCAATAAACTGAATACAAATCTCAGAATGTTTAAGCAGTTTTTAAGGACCCATTATTAGGCCAGTGCAATAGCGTCGCAGTCCCGCCCCCTCGAGAGACCCGGAAAAGATGTTAATTTTCCTCATAGACTTTTCAGAAAGTATTTATTTAAAGATGGTTACGCCGCGGACAAAGCCAACTCTTGTCGTGACAAATCATGACAACAAACAAAGTTCGGGCCAAACAAAGAATTAGAAAGTAGAATAAAACGGCAGGTTACAACACTTTTTTTTGTTGTTTTTCTTCTTTGTAATTATTTGTTTGGTCCAAAATATTGTGTGTGTTGTCATGATTTGTCTCGACAAGAGTTGGCTTCGTACGACACTTAAAAGGTCTTTAAATAAATACGTTTTGAAATGTCTATGGGAAAAATGCATTGGGATTCATTTCCTAGGCTTGGCGTCGTCTCTATGCTCTATAGAGCATGCTTTTGCCTTTTTTACATACATGTCAATAATACCCAAACAATTAATTGTCAATTCACTGTTTGGAATAATACGATACTGGGTTGTGTTGTGTCATGGGTCAAAAGGGCCATAGGGTCAAAGGTTAAGGTTTGTGCTCCCTCCTCTGCTACTGATACTTCACTCTAATAATGCACAGTCTGTGTTAGAGTGAAGTAACAAGGCTAATTCCTTACCCTACTATAATGCAAAACAGTAATACTTACAGTTACAAAGTTAAGATGTGTTACCTGACAGAAGTAGTTGTATCCCTCGTGCCAATGCAGACCAAACTCACTCTTCAGGGAGGCACACTTGAGTTTGCCTCCAGAGAGCTGTGGCGGAGGCGGCTGGTCAGTCAGGATGGCGTTTGGCAGCGTTAGAGACAAGATCACTGCCCAAACAGTTGCACTCAGCACCTGACCGACCCTGACCTTCTGCAGGGCACACTTCCCAAAGGGCCGGACTATCTTCAGGTAGCGGTCCAGGCTGATGAGGCCCAGGAAAACAATGCTGATGTACATGGTGATGTAGAACACAACGGCCGAGTATCGACAGTAGAAGACACGCAATTGCCACGAGCCCACGCCAGCGTCACTCATCACCCTCAAGGGGAAGGTCAGAGTCATGAGCATGTCAGCCACCACCTATTGATTGGCGAGGGATCATAATGATTAATAACTTTCTTTCTGTAGTTTTGCACTCACAAATTTAATAGGCTCTAATTTGAAATTTCAGGATTTGTGCCACATTTTCATGATTTTTTCAAGAATAGCAGACTTACAAGCTCATAGTGTGCCACTCGGTGGCGCGCTATGAGCTTGTAGATCTGCTATTTTTCAATAGCACAAATCTCTACACTCACCACATTTTTTAAGTAGACCATAAAAGTGGAGGTAGTGGGGATGTTAAAGAAGATCCATGCTGCCAGGCTGTTCAGTGCCAGGGCCACTAGGAAGAGGATACTATATAGACAGGGGAAAACCACTGCTGTCACGCTGGCATCTCGAAAGCACTTCATAGAGTTATTGGATACTGTGCTGTTCATCTTCACAACCTTGGTGGACCTTGAGTGTAGAAAGGAGTTAAGAGAGATGATGGAATGAAGGACAGAGAGAGGAATTAATTTATTGTTTGGGATACATGATGGAGGATGAATTAGTTACTGGATGAAATGTTGCTGTAAGAATTAGTAATTACTGTAAATTAGACACATGTTCATGTTTTCAACAGTAAATAAGTGTACTTTGTTGGCTGACTTATCTGCAAGTTAGTCTATAATTTGTTTTGCCTTTGAAAGGAGTATTTTTGCATCCTTATATGTAAATAGAATAAATAAATAGACATAGCATTGAACCTTTAAAAATGTATGTACAGTAACATGTTTTACATAGGCCTATGTAGATGACATTTCATGGAGCTTTATGTATTACAGACATCAGTTGCAGCCTGAGCTGTTATTATGTTTTTTACAGTTTTATGATACAATAAATCTCAAAACCAGCAGATGTAAAGATGTTTTCTATAGCCTAGTTAGGGCCCCAATTAACATCCTGAGGCCCATTCACCATGAATTCTGACTCTGTCACTAACATGGCACTACATCTACATAGCTTTACATTGAAAACTTTAAGTTGCAAATAACATTCAGTGCAGAAGCCGGTGCTAGGGCAACCAAGACGTACTCTTAAGAGTCTAATTAGACTCTTGCTAATTCGGACAGTTTTATACACCATGAGACTAGTATAGCCATTGATATATTATCTTAAGTTGAAAACCCACATTTAGCCTTACCTCTGTGTCCTTGTCCTCTTTGGTTTATGTACAATCCTCAGGAGAAGAATATATCCCTGAAATTTGAAAAAATTAAATATCCAATTCAGTTTTGTCCCAAAGCTTTTTAATTTTGCTTTGGCTTGCAACTTTACACTCTTGGTCTCACTCGGCACCCAAGAAAAACTCCTGTTCCTGTGTGTGTGTGTGTGTGTGTGTGTGTGTGTGTGTGTGCACGCGTGTGTTGCACTTGTTTGATCCCCTTACAATGGGCGGCCTCTGAAGCTAATGTGTGGCTGTCTTGTCACAATCCCAATGAGGTTTCCAGTCTTCCTCTCAGTGAAAGACCCTTTCCTTCTGAGCTTCCTGTTCCAATTGTCCGCTGAGAGGTTTGTTCTGCTCCGTGCCAGTCCGCCTGCCACATGTAGCTTTCGTCTCTGGCACTGCGGCTGTTGATGGGTGAACACTGAACACTAAAGGCATGAACTCATTTCTCAAGCCAGATCTAGAGACCTCCTGCCCCCCTTCTGCTCCTCCCCCTGGCCTTGTCCTAGTTCCTTCACCTCCTCTTTTCCGGCGTTCAAACCATACTGCAATACTACGGCTGCAGCTAACCTCCAAATAAGAGAGACAAATACAAATGTCATATATAGGCTATACCAGCTGTGGTTGTGATGTATCAACTATCATGTATTTTTCTCACGGCTGGTTTCTCACGAACCTGTATATGAAGGTCACCATCCTCTGACACAAAGAGTGTGTGTGTGTGTGTGTGTGTGTGTGTGTGTGTGTGTGTGTGTGTGTGTGTGTGTGTGTGTGTGTGTGTGTGTGTGTGTGTGTGTGTGTGTGTGTGTGTGTGTGTGTGTGTGTGTGTGTGTGTGTGTGTGTGTGTGTGTGTGTGTGTGTGTGTGTGTGTGTGTGTGTGTGTGCGCGTGTGCGTGCGTGCGTGCGTGCGCGCGCGCGTGCGTGCGTGCGTGCGCGCGTGCAGCGTACATGGCATGCAATGTTGTCTAACCACAGCCATGACATACAATCCCACAGGCCAAACAAACGTTACACAGTTCTTTCCACAATTCCATTCAACTCAACTGTTGGGACTTACTTGGCCCTCATTTGCTTTTGTCCTATTATGGCAAAACAATGACCAAAATTACTAGTAGGCTTTGAAAACTACTGTATACTATTCTCTCGCACTCGTCACTTAAAACAACAGGAATCACAGTCTTCACCAAGCATAGCTAATGTAGCAGGGTTGCAGGAGTTTGCCTCTCAATCACAGTACACACACTGAAAATAACCTCTCCCTCCTCTTTGCCCTCACTCCTCTTTGCACATGAGTGTGTCAACACCGCTTAAGCTAGACTAGAACACTAACCTACCAAGTGAATTTATCCTATGACACCTATGATTTTATCCATTTCGCTGGTGGTTTCCAATATCTGCTGTCTCTGTGCCGAGAGAATACAATAGTCTAAATAAGCTTTGATTGGTCAATCCAAACCTGTTTTCATTGGTAAATTCCAAACCTTGTGAGAAGGTTCTGACAGGTTTTTTTCTACATGAAACTTCCGTCTCATCTGTCCATGTTTGCGTGATATAAAAAGTAATTAATCTGTTTCTTCATTTCAATAAATTAAAAGGTTATAATCTTCTTCTTTTGCCATCAACATCAACAAATATAATGTCCTTGTTCTCTGTTAAATTTATGATTGTTTTTGATGGACTACATTTGCAACCCACTTTGTTTTTTTCCACATATTGTTGAATATGGAAATATAAAATTACTTGGTGTTTTCTTGGACACAAGGCATGCTGAAGGACCAATTAAATGTACAGTGTACTACACTTGTGATGCAGTGCTGATGCTCTACTTCACCTGCATGTTCATGTACACACACACACACACACACACACACACATGGATAGATAGTAAGATGCCATTTGTTCAAACTTCTAAGTCTTTTTATTGGTATTTTGGCAAAGCAATAAGAGACAATAAATAATATATCATCCATTCAAAAATCTTACTCATACAGACACAACCTTATTACATTATTGGACTATTTTACACACTAAAATGTCATGCAAAGAATGAAGAAAGAAGAACATAGAAAAAATAAATTAGTTTTTTAGGTTTGAAGTAATAGGCAATGGAGTTAAATCATGAGACCGCAACATCAGCAACATATTTAATTAATTTATAAGCACCCCCTCTCGATTTTCTGCAATGTTAACACAAAACTATTAAACCATAACTGAAGGTTACCCACTAACAATGGGTGAGACCCAGATTCTTAAGTACAGGGTTTCCTGCACAATGTTCTTGGCATGGCGCTGCGCCATGCCTGGAATTATTTGCGCCATGCCAAGCTATCATATAACAAATTTTTTATTTTTTTTTATTTTTTTTAAGGGGGCTAGTGAATCATGGTGTGTGTGTGATATGAAATGTCCAGTAGTGCCTCCCCAGGGTCTCCCCAGTGCCTCCCCAATATCTCCCCAGTGCCTCCCCAGTGTCGTCCCCCCCCCCCGAGTGCCTCCCCAGTGTCCCCCTGAGTGCCTCCCCAGTGTCTGCCCAGTGCCTCCCCAGTGTCCCCCCCCCCCGAGTGCCTCCCCAGTGTCCCCCTGAGTGCCTCCCCAGTGTCTCCCCAGTGCCTCCCCAGTGTCCCCCTGAGTGCCTCCCCAGTGTCCCCCTGAGTGCCTCCCCAGTGTGCCCCTAAGTGCCTCCCCAGTGTCTCCCAGTGCCTCCCCAGTGTCTCCCAGTGCCTCTCCAGTGTCTCCCAGTGCCTCCCCAGTGTCCCCTCAGTGCCTCCCCAGTGTGCCCCTAAGTGCCTCCCCAGTGTCTCCCAGTGCCTCCCCAGTGTCCCCTCAGTGCCTCCCCAGTGTGCCCCTAAGTGCCTCCCCAGTGTCTCCCAGTGCCTCCCCAGTGTCCCCTCAGTGCCTCCCCAGTGTGCCCCTCAGTGCCTCCCCAGTGTCCCCTCATTGCCTCCCCAGTGTCCCCTCAGTGCCTCCCCAGTGTCCCCTCAGTGCCTCCCCAGTGTCCCCTCAGTGCCTCCCCAGTGTCCCCTCAGTGCCTCCCCAGTGTCCCCTCAGTGCCTCCCCAGTGTCCCCTCAGTGCCTCTCCAGTGCCTCCCAGTGCCTCCCCAGTGCCTCCCAGTGCCTCCCCAGTGTCTCCTCAGTGCCTCCCCAGTGTCCCCTCAGTGCCTCCTCAGTGCCTCCCCAGTGTCCCCTCAGTGTCTCCCCAGTGTTCCCCTGAGTGCCTCCCCAGTGTCCCCTCAGTGTCTCCCCAGTGTTCCCCTGAGTGCCTCCCCAGTGTCCCCTCAGTGCCTCCTCAGTGCCTCCCCAGTGTCCCCTCAGTGTCTCCCCTGAGTGCCTCCCCAGTGCCTCCCCAGTGCCTCCCCAGTGTCTCCCAGTGCCTGACCAGTGTCTCCCCGTGCCTTCCCAGTGCCTCCCCAGTGCCTGCCCAGTGTCCCCCCAGTGTCTCCAATAGCAATACAAGAGCAATAATACGAATTAATCTTAATTTATTAATCCCATTAATTAATTAATCAAAATTTTCGACGCGCGGCCTTAGGCCGCGCGCCATTAATCAAAATTTTCGACGCGCGGCCTTAGGCCGCGCGCCATATACCCCCCACGCCCAGCACCATGCCAAAGCTTTTTCCTGCAGGAAACACTGAAGTAAGGTGCCATTTTGAATATTAAGAAAAGTTGACCAACTTATCTTAATTCACCAATTCTCGTATTTCATGTATGACACACTTCCATGAAATACCATACTGTAGGTAAGTTTTCCTTTGTTTGGAAAAGTCAACGCAATTTTTGAATATGTTTTGATTCTGAATATTTGAAACTCATTTGCTGCAGCCTGCACAAGGCGAATACGTGGCTGAACTATTTGCTTGGACATTCAGAATTATTTCATACAATAACAATTATCTAACTGTCCGTACAGCAAAGTAAATTATAGCTGCAGTAGAAGAAGGGAGTATCCTTCTCCAGACATCGCTACAACACTAGCCCTGGAGAACATTTGACTATTTAGCATACATATGTTTTAAACTACCGGTAGCTTATATTTAATTTTGCGTTTGATTTTGTTTCGATTTAACTATTTACAAATTTACAATTTATGCATTTTGCAGACACTCTTAATCTAGAGCGATTTACAGTAAGCAAGGAAAACATAAAATAGTAATCCAGGGGGTAAACCAAGAACTTATCATTAGTCGAAAGTAGTATAATATCAAAAAATCTTTTTTCTGTACATTGAAACTATACACACTATAGGATGCCAGGTCTACAAATGACCTGGCATCTATCATAATATGCTATCTAAATTACATTGTAGCCTTTACATAAGCCTGAAAGGTTGAGGCTAGGGCAAGTTACTTTAATGAATGGCACACTTGAGCTAGCTACAGTATGTGGAACATCAATATAGCACTGTTCTACAGGTACATAACATCAATATAGCACTGTTCTACAGGTACATAACATCAATATAGCACTGTTCTACAGGTACATAACATCAATATAGCACTGTTCTACAGGTACATAACATCAATATACCACTGTTCTACAGGTACATAACATCAATATACCACTGTTCTACAGGTACATAACATCAATATAGCACTGTTCTACAGGTACATAACATCAATATAGCACTGTTCTACAGGTACATAACATCAATATAGCACTGTTCTACAGGTACATAACATCAATATAGCACTGTTCTACAGGTACATAACATCAATATAGCACTGTTCTACAGGTACATAACATCAATATAGCACTGTTCTACAGGTACATAACATCAATATAGCACTGTTCTACAGGTACATAACATCAATATAGCACTGTTCTACAGGTACATAACATCAATATACCACTGTTCTACAGGTACATAACATCAATATACCACTGCTCTACAGGTACATAACATCAATATACCACTGTTCTACAGGTACATAACATCAATATAGCACTGTTCTACAGGTACATAACATCAATATACCACTGTTCTACAGGTACATAACATCAATATACCACTGTTCGAACAGTGGTATATTGATGTTATGTACCTGTAGAACAGTGGTATATGTACCTGTAGAACAGTGGTATATTGATGTTATGTACCTGTAGAACAGTGCTATATTGATGTTATGTACCTGTAGAACAGTGCTATATTGATGTTATGTACCTGTAGAACAGTGGTATATTGATGTTATGTACCTGTAGATCTACAGGTACATAACATCAATATACCACTGTTCTACAGGTACATATACCACTGTTCTACAGGTACATAACATCAATATACCACTGTTCTACAGGTACATATAGCACTGTTCTACAGGTACATAACAGATTCAATATACCACTGTTCTACAGGTACATAACATCAATATACCACTGTTCTACAGGTACATAACATCAATATAGCACTGTTCTACAGGTACATAACATCAATATAGCACTGTTCTACAGGTACATAACATCAATATAGCACTGTTCTACAGGTACATAACATCAATATAGCACTGTTCTACAGGTACATAACATCAATATAGCACTGTTCTACAGGTACATAACATCAATATACCACTGTTCTACAGGTACATAACATCAATATACCACTGTTCTACAGGTACATAACATCAATATACCACTGTTCTACAGGTACATAACATCAATATACCACTGTTCTACAGGTACATAACATCAATATACCACTGTTCTACAGGTACATAACATCAATATACCACTGTTCTACAGGTACATAACATCAATATAGCACTGTTCTACAGGTACATAACATCAATATAGCACTGTTCTACAGGTACATAACATCAATATAGCACTGTTCTACAGGTACATAACATCAATATAGCACTGTTCTACAGGTACATAACATCAATATACCACTGTTCTACAGGTACATAACATCAATATAGCACTGTTCTACAGGTACATAACATCAATATACCACTGTTCGAACAGTGGTATATTGATGTTATGTACCTGTAGAACAGTGGTATATGTACCTGTAGAACAGTGGTATATTGATGTTATGTACCTGTAGATCTACAGGTACATAACATCAATATACCACTGTTCTACAGGTACATAACATCAATCATCACCATCTTTATGGTGCAATGTTCTCTGTTCTGCCTTCTAAGCTACTTACAGTATGGGGATCTGATCCCCATATTGTTCATCATAGATATTAGTTTCTCCCTGAACTGTCTACACAGGAAGAAATAGAGAAGTGGGTCCAGGCAGACATTTGTAGTCGTTAGCCATTGTGTAAATGACTTAGCAAACTTGGACCAGACTTGAAGGCAGCCCTCCTGTCCTTTGGTCTGTAGGAGAGTGTATGGGATCCGCACTATGTGGTATGGTCCGAAACACACTAAAAACAAAACAAGAACCAGAAAAACTCGCAATTTGGTCTTCTTCTGTCCCTGGCTGTTGGTGCTCCCAGAGTTTCTGAAGGACTGGATAACCTTTTTAGCTATACAGATATAACAAGCCACAACCAGCGCACTGACAAACCAGAATAAAACATTCATGGCAATGACTATGCTTTCATGGTAATGAATTCCGGCTGGTCCTTTTAGAGACATACATGTGATTGTGCCTGTGTAATTGGCAGGTTGGTCAGTTAGAATCATAGTCGGTATAGCCATACATCCAGACAGTATCACCCAAACCAGGGCGGACATCAGTTTGCCAAAAATAAGGTTCTGGCCTAACAATTTTCCGCATGGTCTGACGATCTTGAAGAAGCGGTCCAGGCTGATGAGACCCATTAGAGTGATACTTATATACATACACGTGTAGAAAACGACATCAGAATAGCGGCAGACAAATATGTGCAGCTGGCGTGCTTCACCTGGAAGATCACTGACCGCTTTGATGAGGAATGTCAGCGTCATGAGAAGGTCAGCAGCTACCAGGTTCTTCAGGTACACCATGAAGGTAGACGTGGACCGGAGCCGCAGGGAGACCCAGGCAGCAACTCCATTGGTAATCAGAGCTATAGGGAATGTCAGGAAGTAGATGATTGTGATAGCCAAGAAGTTGGGTTTGAAAGTGGCACACTCCATATGGCCATGATATGTAAGATTAGATGTCATCACTGCACCTGAGAAAAATGGACAGACATAAATTAACTAGAAACCACACTAAAAAGTGGTTAAAAATATTTGAACTAGGCTACTTGTCGAGCCATAAGAGGACTTATGGAATGTGTTTACATTCAATGTTGCCGGTGGTGTTTGCAGTTTTGAAAAAGGAAGCAATGAATATAGACTTCAGCTGGACTCAAAAGCTATTTATAATATATAAACTAAAAAGTAATGGGAGAAACTGGTTAGAGCATGAAACTGGACTGACGTTTTTCCACAATGGCATTTGATGTCATTATCAGTTAACACACAGGGCTTAGGGTTATGGATAGTAATATTACTATTTTTTTGCTACCAGATTTGGTTCAAATTCAATTGCTTGTTAATTAATCAATTTGTATCCACCCTTGACCTTGACATTGAATTTTAAAACACTATTACATACAGTAATATATAACATTATATATATCATCAACTTCGAATCATGTGACATTTTGAGCAATTTCAAATTAATCAATCAATATAAAAAACTATATACTAAGTTAAATTGATACAATTGCCAATATTGGACATTTAAATATATGACTGGTCTGACTTATAATTTACCACATGTGTGGTGTAACCACTATACAATAAAACCCCAGAAACACCTTGCAAAACAACGCTACTACAATATTAAGAGGATTAAAAAACTAATATTTTCAAAAAACTTACAGGTGGTACTGGAACTTTGTTCACCCTCTTGAGCAGGACCTCAACTGAGGACTAACGATGCAATCACACAGCAGATGTATCGCTGTAGAACATGCTTTCATTTTCCTAATGTGGAATACAATATTTCACCTGTGACCACGTCCGAGAAGATGCAAAATTAGGAAAAATAACTGGCCCTTAGCCAATTCCATGATAGATTTGTTACGCCCTCATATTGTATCTGAATGTAAACCGAAGAGTGGATCCACAGGACAATAAATGTAACAGTTCAACATAACTTAAGCTGTGAAAATATTTAATTTCGTGGTTTTTTTCCTTCCTTTTTTATATATTTTCAGCTACATTTTCAGCTTAGATAAGTACTGTAGCTAGTTAGATACTGTAGACATATACAGTAAATACGATAGAAAGTACACACAAATAAATGGCAAAATAATGAAGTATTATCAACAGATCTTGAGGATTTTATTCACACTCAAGTCACAATTAGTTGCACAACATATAGAGCATCAGTCCCGCCCCCGACGAGGTCCCATAGGAAATAATTCCCGTTCATTTTCCTCATAGACTTTTCAAAAAGTTTTCATTTAAAGACGTTTACGCCACGGACAAAGCCAACTCTTGTTGTGACAATAAACACAATGTTTTGGGCAGATCAAATAATTAGTAAGAAGGGAAAAAAAGGCAGGGTACAACACTTTTTGTTTTGTTTTTCTTCTTACTAATTATTTGATCTGCCCAAAACATTGTGTTTATTGTCATGATTTATCACGGTCTGCGGTGTAAACTGGGCCCTTGTCATTCTGAAAGGAAAGGAGGGGGGACTGCAACGCTCTATAGACAACACAAATAACAGTTCAATATCACTTCTTTTTTTAAAGATTTTTATATTTTATATTTTCTTATAGAGGGACAGACAGTAGGCTGACAGGAAATGGGGGAGAGAGATGGGGGAGTGACATGCAGTAAAGGCTGTCGGGATCGGGAGTCGAGCCCGCGGCACACTGCCGGACTCGGGCTACCGGCCAAGGTGCCTGGACCGCTGCGCCACGGCCCAGGCTTCAACATCACTTCTAAGCTGTGAAATTAGTTGTTAGTATACTTTGTAAATAGCTAGTTAGACGTACAGTAGTTAGACGTAGTAAATGAACGGATAATAACACAATAAACGATGTGTTTCAAATACAATTTATATCATGTATAGTATAATAGTATTAAAGACATCAAATACTTATCCTAACAGATGATCAGACTTATTTAAAATTGAGTTCTTGTCTAATCTATAGGATTCCATAGTGGACATGTCTATCTGCTTAAGAGCAATAATAGAGGACGCTACAAGTCAAGTTTATGGAACACAAGTCCACTGAAGCATAATGTGTGTGTCACGCACGCACACACACACACACACACACGCACACACGCACACACACGCACGCACGCACGCGCGCGCACACACACTCACTCAAAGTTAGTCCAGATGAAGACTTTTTCTACAGTGCAGTAGTTTTATGTTATGTCTGAATTGAATGCGGCTCTGATAGCTTTTAGAAGATTAACTACTTTGTCTTTGAACTCTCTGCATAAGTAGAGATACAGAAGTGGGTCCAGGCAGACATTAGTTGTTGAGAGCCAAATGGTAACATAATTGGAGATTTGTAGCCAATTGTCAGGGCAGATTGTGTCCGTCAGTTCATGAAGTGTGAATGGAATCCGTACTATGTGGAGAGGAACAAAACATACAAAGAACACCAGGAGAACCAAGAACACTCTCAGTTTGGTCTTCTGTTTCCCTTGGCTGTTGTTGCTCCCAGAGCTTCTGAAGGATTGGATGACCGTGTTGGTGATGCAGATGTAACAAACCATAATCACCATGCTGGCAGACCAGAAAAGAACGTCGACAAATATAACAACACCCTTGTGAAGACTCAGCCCATTGGGACCTTTTAGGGACATACAGAAGTCTGTTGTTAGATTGCCGGGGTCCTGGTCTGTTAGAATCATGGTCGGGAAACCTGTGCCACCAAATATCACTATCCAATTTTGAAGAAGCGGTCTAGGCTGATGAGTGCCATCAAAGTAATATTCACGTATAAACAGCAAAAGAAAGTTACGTCAAAATAACGACAGGCAAGCACTTTTAACTCGACTTGTGCTCCCGGAAGGGAACTGGCTGATGTTATAGGGATTGTCAGTGTCATGAGAAGGTCAGCAGCTACTAGGTTCTTCAGGTATACAATGAAGGTGGAGGTGGACCGGAGCTGCACACAGATACAGGCTGCTGCTCCATTCAGCAGCAGTGCTATGGGGAAGATCAGGAAGTACAGGCACGAGACAGCCACGTCAACTGTGTCATAGTTGAATGGAGGGCATTCAGTGGAGGGAGATGATGTGTTGTTAGATGTCATGATAAAATCTGGTATTAAGACAGAGATCAAATACATTTAGTTATATATTTTTTTGTTTATAGGGGGAAAAAATGCAAATAGTTAAAAAGGTTTCTTCATAGTTTCGTGTCAAAACCTGCAACTCAATCTAGTATTTTATGTTTATGTTATGTTATCAACTATTGATAGGATTAGAAAATATAAATCTTTCAACAACTTACTGTACAGGTGGACTGTAGGTAGGCCTACTGAAACTTTGCTTTCCCTCTTGAACACGACCTCACCTGAAAACTAACTCACACAGCAACTGCATTAGGCCTACTGTAGAACAAACCCCTCTCATTTTCCTAATGTGCTCATCTGTGACCCGTTGGTCACTTCATCCGGCAAAATGCAAAAATAGGAAAAATGACTGGCCCTTAGCCAATGCCTCCCACAAAAGGTTTGTTAAGCCCTTGTATTGAATGTAAACAGAAGATAGCCTCACCACAGAAAACCAAAACATTGAGGATTTCACACAGATTTAGTGGCATTTAGTTATACAAAATAATACAAACGATGTCAGTCCATTTTGTTTAAGAAGTAACGGTATCTGTATCTGTAGTTTCACCTCAAAGTTAGAAATCAGATAATTAATTAATTAGATAGATAGATAGATAGATAGATAGATCGATCAATACATATGATGTTTTATATGCCATCAAAGCAATATTTTTATACAGACAGGCAAAGAAAAATGACAGGCAATAACTTGACCTGCACTCGTGGGAGGTTAATGACTGACATTGTCAATATCATGAGAGGGTCAGAAGCTACTAGGTTCTTCAATGAGGGTCGAGGTGGACCGGAGCTGCAATCAGGAAGTATAGGCAACTGCCTATGGAGGGCATTCAGTGAGTATAGAGAAAATGTGATTCTATTATTAAGTAATAATACGAATAATAAAAAGTATAAACTATTTCTTCATACATTGATGTATCAATGTCTACTGTATATAGCAAAGCACATGAATATCTGTTAACAGTATTTGAAATTAAATAAAATTTTCAGCTAATGAGACAATTCATTAAAAATATATAAACTTATAGGTGGTACTAAAATGTGCTCACCATTTATTTGATCATGATGTGGCCAACTTCAGCCTACTGTATGCTACACAGTAGTGCTAATACTGTGACACAAAACCTTTCATTTGCCTAATGTACAATACAATATTTCATCTGTGACAAGTCAGACGCTTCCTCTGGCATGATGCAAAAATAGGAAAAATAGGTAGCCACAATGTCAGAATATACTTTTGTAAAGCCCTCATGCCCTAGCCTGGCTAATAAGTCAGACTCATATTACACTGTTTTTTTCCCAAGGCAGATTCACGTCTGGCTTATTAGCCTGCAGGCTACTTGTGGCCTGTGTCAGAATGTAAACAGAACCATAGCAGCAGAAACCGACCAAAACAAAAGCAATGGAACTGTAGGATTTTATTTACACTAAAATGTAGTGACATTTAGTTATTCAAAAATAATTATAGACACGAGCAAGCCTGTATAACGTCATTATGCTGTGAATTGAATCGCCATGTTTATAAACTTGTATTTTCAGCTGCACATGTACGAACTACTACTGTAGCCTAGTTTAATCAGAGATGTCTCTGCTGTAAAGTACTACTGTAGCTAACTAGCTAGATACTGAGACAACTAAACAAACAAACAAAAAAACAAACAAACTTGTATTTGGGTTATTATTTTCTGTATAAGATGTGTGGCTGCTGGCTGATAGTCCCTTAAAGATCAATAGAGGGCACTACAAGTCAAGTTTATGGAACACACAGAAGCAAATTGTATTGGCCTATTTATTGGCCTGCTTCTATTTTCGGACTCAAAATTAGTAAATCAGGGACATCTAATGATACATTATTCATAATCACCTCGCAGACTAGGAGAAAAACCTGTTAAATAAAACAACACACTCATGAAAACTCATTCAGACCTTTTACAGACATGTTTTATTGAATTGGAAACATCCACCTCCAAAAATCACTAGCCACATCAAGGTGGTTAACATGATTCATGGTCACATGATTAATATAAAACCAGCATTTTACTCAAAAACCTGCCAGAGGATGTGCCAATATCTTGCCTGACGAGTGCAATATTTGTATAAGCAGCAAAAGAAAATTACATCAACATTGTTACTGGCTGATAAAGGGATTGCCAGTTTCACGGTCAAGTTCTTCACAATGAAGGTAGATGTGGACCGGAGCTGCTACTACATTCAGCAGCAATATGGGGAACACCAGGAGAGGCAGACAGCCACATTAACTGTGTCAAAGTTGAACGGACTAATGGAGGGCGTTCAGTGACACATGTTGTCATTATATAATCCGATATTAAGACAGAGAAGTTCAGTAGGCTTAATAGTGACTTTATACTGAGGAAGAATTATATGGTTGCTTATATCTGACCTTTGTATTTTGCCATCACTGATGATGCTTGTATAATACATTGTGATATTTGGTCGCTGTGGGAGCCTGGATGTCTCCACTGCATGGGCCTAGTATTGTTTATGTTATAGCCTCTTGTTATGGTTCATTTGTCCTTGGAGCAGCCACATGCAGTATAACTATGATTTCTGCCTTGCACTCTTGGCAGAACTACCATACCACTGACCGGAATGTATTTGTAACATGATATCATGGGTATACAGTGTATTGTGCTTCTACCCATGATATCATACATAAAGCATAAACATCACCCCCTGAGAATACTGTCGAGTCGACTCCTATTTGCCTCATCGATTATATTGATTTATCCAGAATTCCACTATAATACTAAGCCTAATAAAATGCCTTTGACATTTACTCTATAGCCTACTTTGTTTTAATGGGCTCTATGTACACAGAATAACTCTTCCTACTTCCGGGCCCCTTCCCTACAGGGAGAGGTGAGAGAAGGGAATGTCATTAGTCAGAAGGTTCCGAAATTACTAACCCTATCTCTAACATAAACATAACCGCAAGCACGGGACTAATGGGACTTCGGATCTATGGGCCGTCCCCCTCTGTTTGACCTGGAACGGAGCCTTCATTAGTATCATCGGTAACACCTGTGAAGGAAGTATGGAAGGGATCCAAGTTCTGTCCAGTTGAACTTGATTTGCATTATTCAAAGGTTGGATATTTGTTTTCGTCACCTGAGGATTTGAATGTATCCTGGCAACTGATACTGACACCATTTAAAGACAAACTCTCACCTCGACAGAGGTCTGTGCTGTGTAAGCACATTTTGTTCAACGACATTGTTATAGTCCATTTATATATTATGGACTAACATGGTTTGTTTCTACTGTTGTCTCTTTGATATGTTTTTTTTTTTTTTTTTTTTAACAATATATTTATTGCATTTTTTTTTTGTACAAACAGACAATACAACAAACAAAACAATACACAATACAGACAATACAATTACCCAAAATGAAAAACAAACAAAACAAAACAACAACATACAGTACGTACATAATAATAATAATAATAATGGCACTCGAATGGCAACAATAACAGAGTCAAACAACAAACAATACCAAAAACAAATAGCTGCAGAGAACAAGATCAAACAATTTCCCCCATTAAATAAGACAAGTCATTAACCGTAATATACTGAATAAACTTTCCCCATATCCTATCAAACAACTCCTGTTTATTCTTTAAAGTATACGTGATTCTTTCCAGAGGTAGACACAATGATAACTCCCTAAACCACTGAGCAATACTGGGTTTGCCTATCTTTTTCCACGATAAGGCTATAGCCCTTTTGGCTTGTAGTAAACATAAATCCAGAAATCTTTGTTCGCTACTCTGAATCTTATGGCCAGGTGGGCAAAGACCCAAAAGAAACAGTTTTGGGTCAAGCTCAATATCTATCGACAATATCTTCTGAATCTCCCTCCTCACTTCTTCCCAGAATTCTTTCACTCTTGGACATGCCCACAGACAATGGAAAAGTGTACCTTTGTCCCCACCACATCTGATACAAGTATCTGGAATATCTGCATTAAATTTATTTAGTTTCCTCTTTGATATGTTATGGCAGACATCACTCGACAACCTGGCACAGTTCTGGCTTGAAATGAAAAATATTTATAATTTTACAATAGTTTTGCAAAGAATACATTGATTATAATGAATGGAAAAACAGAATGTGTCCATTAGTTTGATAATTTTGCTGATTGATAAATGCATAATGCTGTTTTGAGAAGGCAAGCAAACATGAATACCTCAAAATATCAGGTTAAGTTTAAATTAAATAAAAACATTCATTTCACTTTCGTTGGGGCACCTGCCAGACTAACGGTCCAGGCGCATACCACATATATTCTCAAATGCAGCTGACAGAGTGTAGTAGATTTGAATCCCGATCAGGACTTTGCTGCGTCATTCCCTGTCTCTCTCTCCCTGCTTCCTGTCCCATCTTGCAAAGACAACATATTCCCAATCAACATTGATTAAGACTGACAATACACCAGTGATCTATCTACAGTACCACCTCTCATGTTTAGTCTAAGGGCTGAATTTACATTTCTGCTGACTCTCCACAGCAGGGCAGTATAGTCTTGCACATGCATCCACTGTCTCTCTCATTAAGTACATACTGAAGACTCTGCCAGTGGGGTGCCAGCTGAGCTGTCTTCTGACGCTCTTCCTGTGAGGCAGCTGCAAGTGTCAGGAGGTAACTGCAGGGTCTTAAACAGTGTGATCCTGAAGGACTTGCAGAGGAAGAAGTAGATGAGAGGGTCCAGGAGGGAGTTCAGAGATGACAGCCAGAGAGTACTCTCTTTTAATTGGAAGAAAAACAGTTTGAGCTGGCAATCAAAGCGACGCCCTTGCGTCTGGCTCAGGGTGTATGGCACACGGGCGAAATGAAAAGGCACGAAGCAGATGAAGAACACGGCTAGAACCAGGAACACATTTGCACTCACGCTTTTCTTCCTTGATTGACGTGGCCCTTCGCTTGGGGCCTTGCGTACCACTCCCCCAGAGTGGCGGGCTTTTGTGCGGGAATACAATTCTTTGGTTATGAGGACATAGCAGATGATCACAGTCACCAGATTCCCCCAGAAGATAACCTGACAGACGTGATTAACCACCTCGTGCCAGGAAAGACCAGCGTCCGTCTTCAGCTCGCTGCACTTGAAGTATAGCGAGGTGGGGGTACGACTTGTTAGGAGAACATTGGGCAGACACAGAACCAGCAGAAAGACCCAGATGACCCCAGAAAGGAGCTTTCTTCGGGTCAGCCGTGCTGTGTTAGTTCCCCTGAAGGGCCAGAGGGTCTTTCTGCACCGGTCGATGCTGATGAGGCCAAAGAAGAGGATGCTCACATACATTGTGAGATAGAACAGTACAGAGGAGACTCGACATACAAATACACGCAGCCCAATGGACGCCATGTTGGAGTCGGACAATACCTGGAAGCACACAGCATTTGGATTTTATAATCGTTTTGTTAAACTCTTATTCCACATTGGTGACATACAGCAATGGTGCGCAAAGTGGGGTCCAGGGACCCCCAGGGGTTCTTTAGGGAGTTTCAGGGGGTCCCCAGCTAAATGATACCCGGTCTGCTCTGTAACTCAGTGTACAAATGGATGGTTACATTTGTACACTCTCAGAGTTAAATTAATATTGATCTTTGAGTATAAATTGGGGAAATGCCATTAAAGGACCACTTCACTTATTTTCAACCTATCTTCATATAATAGGTCCTCACTAATAATCATAAAATGGCACAATTTTTTCTACTCTGTCTCTCATAGGAGGGCTGTAGGCAGTTAAGTCCACCATAGTGACGTGGTGATCGTTAGGCAGATATGTTTTAAAAAAAGATATTTTACAAAAATGTTAGATGTTTATTATCGTGAGAACGATGGCTTCCATTATTGCATTGCAACTTTTCAGGAATAGAAAGCCTGCCGTTTCTATTAGCTTGGATTCCCCATCGATGATGTCACTGGTGGACGGGTTTCTGAAATGAACTGCCCACAGCCCTCCTATAAGAGACAGACTAGAGTAGGGGAAAAATGGTGGCATGATTATTAGTGAGGACCTATTATATGAAGATAGGTTGAAAAGTGGCGAAGTGTTCCTTTAAATAAGGACCCATGGCCTGTAAGTGTCAATTTGGGGGTCCTTTTGAGAACCACTGCCATACAGTAAATTGTGTATTTTTTTGTGTTACCTTGAAGGGGAAAGTGAAGGTCATGAGGACATCAGCCACAACAATATTCTTCAGGTATATGATGAAGTGAGACCGTGAGGGGATTCGTAGAAATACCCACACAGCCAGGCCATTGAGTGACAGGCCAAACAGGAAGAGGAGTGAGTAGAGAACAGGAAACACCACAGTCTTCAGCACGTTGTCACGGGAACACGTGTTGTTGCTGTTGCTATGGTTCCCAGGGAAGAAGGGGAAGCGTGCATTTCTGTCCATTCTGCAAGTTGTCTGAAAAGAAATCCAGAGAAACCTGTTCTTCATTCATTCTTCATTCATTCTCCCAATGACACTGTTCTGGATTTATGTTAATAAACGTTGGACGCTGCATTGGTTAATATTCATAAATATTGCCAATTCACATAAGTTTTGAGATTGTTAATGCAAATATTCCTGTTGCCATCCATCTCTGTGTCTGCCATCTGCCCATCACTTTTACCCCCAGAGGTTTCAGGCCCACCCTTAGCTTGTTTGTCAAGGGTTCATCTCTTTAAAGGGGAAGGCTTTATGTAAAGTGTCATGCAGTCAGTTTTTATTGGTAGCACATTTCAACAAGAAGGCAATTCAATGTGCTTTACCCAGAACATGAAACAAAAAAGAAGCACAATTATCAAATGACATTAGGATGAATAAAACAAAAGTAAAAATTAGATACTGCATTATGATAAAATAGAAATAAAAACAAGTAAAATAATTTGTGTCACTCACAACGTGTCAGTTCAGGACCCAGAAGCAGACGGCAAACAGATCAACTAGTCCAGTAATAGGCCTACTTTAATGAAGGAAGAACAGGCTTACATCACTTGATGCAAGAAACCATCAGGGCAGGCAAAGACATGTAACATCAACTGGCAGTGAGTGAACAGAATCATTTTTATAGGCTTGAGTTGAACAGTGAAATGGAAAGGTGAGTTATTGTTATCAGGCAACTGCAAGGGGCAAGACTGACGAGAGAATGGAGACAGGTGTGTAACTGGAGACAGGTGTTGGGAATGAGGTGAGATGGTAATGTGGGACAGTGGGAGTGGACGGAGCAGAAAGACAGAAACAGAGAGAGAGAGAGAGAGAGAGAGAGAGAGAGATTTGTGACAAGTTAATGGGATGAGTTTGCCAACAGCATTGAAAGATTTACTTCATTCTTTGTTTTTGTTTATATTTTTTATCATGCGTCCCATTGAATGCAGCATATAAAATAACAAAAACTTTGTGTTTTACTTTTAGTCACTATAGTGGAAACCTTTCAGAAACTGTTGTGAATCTCTTTCTTACGGCTGTAGTAATGTACAGTACATACAACTCAAAATGGGTGAGATTTACAAAACAATACAAGATAAAATTATTTAAAAAGATAAAAGGTTGTTGCCAAATATTATTCGAGTACTGCATGTCTTGATATGTTATTTAGTTTAACCGACCTCTTTCTTTTCGTTCCACTACCATCAAGTTCCAGCTGCGTCCCATGCAGTAGAGTTTCTTCTAATGGTACTTCGTCCAACTGTCTAGTTGGCTATATACAGTAGTCTGTCTAATCTGTGGCTGTTATACAGAATGTTACCATCCTTTATAGTGGGAGGTGTGAACTCTGTTAAAGGACATTTCTTTTTTTCTCTTCTGCTTTCTCCTTACTCCTTCCTGTGTTGAAGAAAGAGTGTCTGGCCGTCCGGATCCAGATCAACAGGAAAAGAGACTTCAATCCTCTTTGCTTTTATTGCATAATCAGTGTCAGAGGCTAGCTGTCGAAAGAGTGTGTGTGTGTGTGTGTGTGTGTGTGTGTGTGTGTGTGTGTGTGTGTGTGTGTGTGTGTGTGTGTGTGTGTGTGTGTGTGTGTGTGTGTGTGTGTGTGTGTGTGTGTGTGTGTGTGTGTGTGTGTGTGTGTGTGTGTGTGTGTGCGCACGCGCACAGTGCTGATCAGCATCAAACTTTGCACGCCTTTTCCACCCCTCCACTATTTATTTATTTTTCTTCATGTTTTATACGACTTGAAATATGTATAACTTTCATAGAATGGAAGAGGAACAGTTTAGAACACTATTGAAGGTAAGTGGGGCAGAGTTGCTGGAGCCCATCCTCACTGTTGCAGCTGTAAGGCTGTTCAAAAGGCTGAGAGGGGCTAAGCATGAAAGTTTAGATACACTCGTATGACGTGCACGCAAAATAATTCAGGTCCACTCCAAGCCATAGGTTTGACCTTTTATTATTCTTCACAGTTAAGTACAGCAGTTCCCAGCCATATGCTATTAATACTACCGTGGATGTTAACATGCGCTATTGCGGTCAACAGATCAATCAACCCCAATCACCCCCTCTCCCCAACTCTAGTGCCAGGTAAACGTCAGGATCATGGCTCTGGAGGGCGTTATCACCAGAGCCACAACTCTGGTGAAAACGCCCACTACCCAATACCAGTGAGGTGCCCAATCAATCAATTTAGTGTGCATACCATACGTCAACAATAATAAACGCAAGACTATGCATTAGTGTTGCGTTTATCTGCAATAACATTATGGCTCCTACACTTACTACCCGGCATTGAGAAAAAAGAAAGATCAGTATCCAGCTGCAAAGGTTGGGGTTTAGTCCTAGCCTCGCGTTGTGATACTAATATACCACTGCGCTGTTGTCGCTGTTGCTGATGTTGTAGAAGGCTAAGCTGTCTTCCAAAAACATTCTCACATCAGTTGTTCTTCTGCAGGTGGGTGAGGGCGATGTGGATCTGTTTTGACCAGTAAGCAATATGGTGGGCAATAACCTGCTACTGATTATCTCCTTGGCATGCTTCTGAAAGCATTTGCTCAATGGGAGTGACGGCAATGCCTGACTTTTAGGTTTGTTACCTTACTTACTTTATTGGAACACCAGGACAATGATGGCTGCCTTGAAGCATGAGTGGAAAGTTCCATTTGAAAGGGAAGGGTTGTACAGGTACATGTCGATGTCATGATCATGCCAGACAGTTGTGTGACGTCACCCAGTATGCTCTGTTCTTGATGAATGACCCTTGCTCTCTGGCTCCTATGCACTTTAGTCAGTTCCTGTGTCTGAGAGAGAAGTGGCAAAGTTAGCAGTATGCACTTCCTGAACGTTTCTCCCCTGCAAAATGTTTACTTATTTGCGAGAAATGAGAATACGTGTACACGTGTGCCCATGTTGGCGTATTTTTTACAGTGTATATGTGCAGTGGATCAGTGATAAATATAGTGTGACATTGCAGTCCTTTTTGACATGAAGTGCCATGTTTTCATTTTCTTGATAGTCAATGTGCCGTATCAACATTAAGTTTAATTATGACACCACATCAAAATGTAATATTTCCAACTTAGTTTCCATACGCAATAACCTTTTTCTTCTTTAGAAGTATTTCCTTTCAATGATCATTAGACAATAGCAACATCCCACCTGGCACCTATCTCCCAGACGCCCTCCCCAGTCAGAGTTAGGAGTTATGTGCAGGTTCTAATTTGTTTTTAACTTTAACTGACTTAACCCCTTTTTTGAATATATATATATAAAATAATAATAATAATAATAATAATAATAATAATAATAATAATAATAAAACTCTCACACATGCAGGTCATAGAGAGCATGCAGGTCTAACAGTGGTTCAGCATCTGGATTTCATCAGCACCACATTAGACTCACTATAAATGCACCAGACTGCTATAGCTGCTACTGCAGTTTTAACAGTTTAACACTGTCTGTGTAATGCCCAAGACTTTTTTTTTCCTATATCACCTTTCAAAAACAAATGACAAAGTGCTGAACACAGTAAAGCAGGCAGTGCTGTCTATGTTTTGTTTTTGCAGAGGCTTTACCATATTATTCCCTTACGGAGGCTCACCCACGCTACTTGCACAGGCCCATGCATTTGATCAAACCATGTGACTCCCATTGGAAAAGCATTGTGGTGGCCCAAAAAAACTACCAAACCTTTGCTTGATTGGTGTTTGGTACATGTGAATGAGTGACAAACTCGTTCTATGCTCGTTAGTGTTCTCTCTAATCATTGAATGCATCAAAGACATCAATCACTTTGATACCTGTCAGAGGGGGGAGGGGGAGTGTGTGTTCCCAGCATGATCTTGCTGGGCACGTAATTGCAGGGTCCCAGTGCCACTGTTGATGATGTGTTCGCCGTCGGCTGGGAATAGCTGCTGTCAATCAAACCAAGTCTTTATAACGGCGTGCACACAGATCAAGTCCGGAGACAGACAGACGCCATGAGCGCTGCTGCGATCGCTGATTATCCATCCATTTGTTTGCTGATGTGATTATTACCATCAGAGTTTCTGAGGTTACATTATCTACTAGCGTAATTGATTTTTAATTACCCTAATCTCCTGGTGAGACCTTTAAGTACTTTTCCTGCATTCGTTTTTATGTTAATATATACGTACCTGGCTATACTCTTGCCTCAGTTTCTATTGGTCCTCCATGTCTTTGGCTGAGATGGACAAGCTCTCCAGTGGTACCAACATGACTGTGATGAACAGCTCCATCGACAGGTGGCCCTTCAACGAGCGAGGCTCCAGCGAGCACCTGGACCCCTTGGAGCTGAAGATACTCGTACCGGCCGTGCTGGGGGTCATCTGCGTCGCAGGTCTGGCATGCAACCTCACCGCCATGGGCATCCTGGTCTACTGCGCTCACAAGGGCAAGGTCTCCCTCATCAACTCGCTCATCTTCAACCTGATGTTCGCCGACGGGCTGGTGCTGGCGTTCGCCGCGCCGCTCCGCGCCGCCGCCTACTCCGAGTCCAGCTGGCGGCTGGGCTGGGCCGTGTGCAAGACGGCCGACTGGTTCCTCCAGTCCTGCATGGTGGCCAAGAGCTTCACCGTGGGCGTCTTGGCCGAAGCCTCCTACCGGTACGTCTCCAACCCGGACAAGCAGGCCAGCATCGGCATGGGGTCCATCCTGGTGGTGCTGATGTCCGTCTGGATGTCCGCCTGCTCCGTCACTATGCCGCACTGGCTGTTCACGGCGCTGCAGCGGGACGAGCGCCGGGGGCTGGTGTGCATGATTGCCGTGCCCCCCAAGGCCGGCGACTTCATGTCGGTGTATGTGAAGGCGTACCCCCTGGCGGTGTACTGCGTGCCGCTGAGCATCGCCCTGCTGTACTTCTGGAGGGCGTACAGCCGCTGCCAGCAGCGGCGCTCCAGCAAAACCCTGAACCTCTGCACGCAGAACAGGTCCCGCAAGCTCACCCTGCTGCTTTTCGGCCTCACCTTCGCCATGGCGATCCTCTGGCTGCCGCAGTGGGTGGTGTGGGTGTGGGAGAGGCATCTGGCGGAGAGAGAGATCCAGGGCGCCCATCCCCACCTCCACCCTCCTCCGCTCCTCCTCTCCCTCTCCTCTCAGCTGCTCGCCTTCTCTCTGTCGCTGGTGAATCCCATCATCGTCCTCTCCCTCTCCGAGGAGTTCCGAGAGGGCTTCCGCAGGCTGTTCAGGAGGTTCACGTTCCGCAAGCAGCATCTGCAGAGCCCTGGACCACACCGCACCCCCACCTTTCAGCATGTGCCTCGCCCCAGCCCGGAGTCGTCCTCGCAGGCAGACGAAAATGACCCGGTGCCCTGGGAGCACCTAGACAAAGTAACGGAGAGGTGAAACCATTTGTTTGTCTACTGATCTTATTGGACAGCGAGTCTTCAACTTTAGAAGAATGTTACGTGACCAGTGACAAGTATTCTGTAAAACTGTGCTGAATATAGTGACGTCTTACTGTATGTGTTTATTAAATATGTAATAATGTGGTGCTAGATTTAATTGTTTTATGCAAATAAATTGTAATACTGTATGCCTTTGTGTGGGGCACCTTAAAATCTGATCACCAGTGATATCTGTTTAATTAATGGACGTGTAATGTTTTTACATTTTGCTGACATTTTTACTAGCTAATAGAGCCTGCCTGCTTGCTCAGGGGATAAATTGAATCTTGACCATCATGATGTTTGACACGGGCTAAATGTCTTAATGGAAGAGCAGGGAGACAAAATACAACCACCCCAATTCCGCTTTAACACCAAATTAACTTATTCAAGATATGTATTGAATCTACATTTAACTGTTCAATACAAATACTTTATCCATTCATGATATTTCCTGACTGAACTGCTACTTTTGTGCAACACTAGTACTGTCACAGAAAGTATTTGTGTACTGTATGAAAAAATTAAAAGAAATCATACAAATATGAAGGTAACAGTTATGATTAAAAAAAATGTAAGTCTTTAAAACTATAATCTGGACTGGAACTTATTATAATTAATAAAACGATGACGAGAATACTAATACAATATAACTAATACATCTGCACTAAATGGAACCTTACAGGTCCAATGCGGACCCGACCTTCACAGGTCCATTTGGTTCCATTTATATACACTCAGAGTTACGTATGTCTGTGGCCTAAAATACCAAAACGGGGGGTCCTTCAAATTAGACCACTGGTTTCGTCTATAACGAGAAATAATGTTCGATCCCCTTGACCTTTATTTGGTTAATTACCGGTAAATACATTTCCACTAGGCCACCCATTAAAAATAATGCCCTGGACACTCATTATATACAGTATAGGTAAAGACTTCCCTTCAGACCCAGGGTGTCATTAAAGTGTGCCTAGGCATACTGTTACCTCTATGGGGATTCTCTCATTATTTAGTTCTCTGTATGGGTCCTTGAGGGGGTTCCAAGTACCAAGTAGTTTTAATTAATGCAATTATTATTATAATGCAAAAAAACCATATTGCTTCTCTCACCAGCAGAGGCATAATAGGCAGTCATACTTCATTGTACACGTTGCACGTCAAAAATAGCAGACCTACAAGCTCAGTAGCTCACAACGCATTGAATCTGAGCCTCGCTGTGAGCTTGTAGATCGCTAGGCTTAATTGTGACTTAAAAAGACAGGGCAGGCGGCACTTGCATCACACACAAACCATGCACATCCATGACATTTTCTTCTCATAAATCATGTATGGCGACCTTTCCATGCAGACATCACAGCAACATTTAACCATAATGGCCATTAAGACTCACCCATGGCTCTGACATGCGGTTAGGGTTAAGACTCACCTGTGGCTTCCGCATGCGGTTAGGGTTAGGTTAGGGTGTCGGACTGTTAACTTCCGCATGCGGTTAGGGTTAGGTTAGGGTGTCGGACTACTGCGTGTCGGACTGTTAAGTAAGTCGGACCAAAGATATGCACCAAAAGTGCCGATCTATATAGCACTGATGTTC
>NC_137870.1:22748353-22873353 GCF_963924005.1 Protomyctophum bolini | reverse complement strand
TGTGGGATGACTAGGAGGGTTGTGAAAGTGTAACGGCTGACTATGGCACATTCTTGCACTAGTCACAAGCCCCAAGTGTCCATTATGGACGACGTCTGCCTCAGAGATGGATAAACAGCTTTGTACATTTACACACAAACGCATGCATGCGCACACACACACACACACACACACGCACGCACGCACGCACGCACGCACGCACGCACACACGCACGCACGCACGCACGCACGCACACACACACACACACACACACACACACACACACACACACACACACACACACACGCACGCACGCACGCACGCACAAATGCATGCACAAATTGGCTCTTGGGTTTTCCTCCCCACCGGTGAATGATGTCGTTGATTCCATCCTGGGCTCCAGTTTGTTGCACACATAAAGCACATGTCCATAGCAACTGCTTTTGTTTGGTAGGAGACCAGTTATTGCTCATCTGTTAGGTCTGGCATGAGCATCAGCGAGTAAGCAGCACACCGTGCTACCTAGCTTACACAACTGATCTCTTCAAGACTGCACAAGAGAGATCCCATTTCTCTTAAACAGTGGAAAGACCTGCTCTCAGGTTATAAACTTTATTCGGCTTGTAATCTGACCCATGAGTAAAACCAAACATAATTGTAGTCCCTGGGACATTTTCCTTTCATGTTCGTCATGGAGCACATGCCTTTGTTCCAGCGAACTGTTCCACTAGTACGGGGCCTATAGCTTTGTTTTATGGATCAGCTGTGTTGTGTATTCGTGAAAAGATTTTATTCATCCAAATATGTATGTAGTTTGTAGTGTAATGTAGTGTGGGATTCTTTTGTGTGCTGTTAAGTTACAGAACTATGCAGCACAATTTTCGCATCTATCTCGATTTTGTTCTCCGCCAGGACAAAGGTGTGGCTGAGACGATGATGTGCTCCTGTCCATCCATCCGTCCATGTAAAGCTGATCTCCGGCACTGTTTAACCAATCGCCGTGTAGTCTCTCAATCGCCATGAAACTGTGCACACACTTCCTAGATGCCAGCTTCCTTGGATGCCAGAGCAGAACCTCTGCCCCCAACCTTGTGCTGCCCCACATTTCGGCCTGTATATAATAATATGGACAAAGCGTTCCGCGGGTCTAACATGAACGTAAAATGAAGCCTGTCAGTCCTTGCACTGGAAGTCGCCATCTTTCTAGATCCGTTTGGGCCCAGCTGGCCCATTGGCTGGCCCAGACAACGAGGCGGGACTTCCCCCCTTCTTCTTCATTGGTTTTTATTTTGACTCGAGTGGGTGGGGGATCCCGTTCATACACTGTAACGGTAGCCACGCCCCTCAGAACATGCGCAACTTTATGGTCATTTTTTTTATAAATGGGACCATAATTTTCCAAAAAGAATATTATGACATTAGAAATGAGACTTTAAACTAGTGACTGGAAGCAAAAAGTATTCATGACCATGTTTATTAAGGTAATACAGTCTAGGTGAAGTTGGGACCAAATACATGGACTTCTATGGGGCTATGGGTTTTTTTGAGCCCAATGACAGCGCCACAACAGGCCATTATATGAACTTTCATTTCCTTAGTGGCTTCACAAAATATCTGTCTGACTGCCCCCCTGGTCGGTACACGTTATCTCTATAGTCATGTGATCAAGACGGATCTGTCAGACTTTTCATATTCCATCCTGATTGGCTAAGATTGACAGGAGTTTGCAGGAGTGGTATGTTTTGAGCAAGATGCTTCGAATCATGAACGCAGTGTTCGATTGCTGTGAAACTTGCATGCATGCATTCCTCCAAGGAGCACTTTGTTCTAGTTTCCCTATATAAATAAATGTTTTGATACCTGGTCATATGACAGTGTCACACTGTACAGTAGCAAAACATTACAATCTAAAGCTAAGTGTAATGAGTTTGCATGCTTTTTTGATAACAAAATCTTTAACATTAGAGCTGATATTATGAATGGTGCTGCTGCTAGCGCAAACCCTCAAACAGCAGCTAATGGTCCCAGAGTAGATCTCTCCAGGGGGAGCCTATTAACGTTCTGCGCAATTGATGAAGATGAACTCCGCAAAACCATATCACAGATGACATCATCCTCCTGTTCATTGGATAAAATTCCCACCACCTTTCTCAAAGAGGTCTTGGACAGTGTGATTGGAGATATCCTAAAAATTGTAAACAGCTCTCTACAATCAGGTGTCTTCCCAGACTCACTGAAGACTGCTGTAGTTAGGCCCCTACTCAAGAAACACAATCTTGATCCCTCTGTTTTGGGTAACTATCGACCCATTTCAAATCTACCCTTTCTGGGCAAGGTTTTAGAAAAATGCATCTTTCATCAATTGGATGTGTTTCTACAGAACAATAATGTGCACAACAAATTCCAATCTGGCTTTAGGAAAGGTCACAGCACAGAAACAGCACTTGTAAAAGTAATTAATGATCTTAGGGTGTCTGCTGACAAGAAACATGTATCTGTTCTCCTACTCCTAGATCTAACGGCTGCATTTGACACGATTGATCATTCAATTTTAATACAGCGTCTGGAACACTGGATAGGCCTGTCTGGTACGGCCCTGTCCTGGTTTTCCTCCTACCTATCAAACAGAAGTTACTTTGTCAATCTAGCCGAGTTTGACTCAGACAAACACGACATCAGCTCTGGTATTCCACAGGGCTCGATTCTTGGCCCTCTGCTTTTCTCCTTGTACATACTGCCATTGGGCGAACTCATTACCAACCACGGAGTCAATTTTCATTTCTATGCTGATGATACCCAACTTTATCTTTCTGTGGCTCCAGATGATCCCTGTGCTTTAGACCCGCTGTTGACCTGTCTGTCTAGCATCAAATGTTGGATGAGTGAGAACTTTCTCAAGCTAAACGAGGATAAGACAGAAGTTCTCATAATCGGTTCTAGTGAGCAGAAAGAATCAATAATAAGCAGACTTGGTAACCTGACTGTAGAAAGTAACAGTAAAGTAAAGAACCTGGGGGTTATTATTGATTCTGAATTGAATTTCAATTCACACATTAATCATGTTACCAAGATTGCCTTTTTTCACCTTAGAAATATTGCACGAATCAGAGCCTATTTGTCCTTGGACGATGCAAAAACGCTAATCCACGCCTTTGTTTTTTCTCGGCTTGACTACTGCAATGCACTCTTTTCAGGACTGCCTAAGAAAACAACTGACAGACTACAACTTGTCCAAAATGCAGCAGCCAGAGTTTTAACTAGAACTAAGATGAGAGAACATATTACTCCAGTTTTGGCATCACTGCACTGGCTTCCGGTTGTTTTTAGGATTGATTTTAAAATTCTTTTACTTGTCTATAAAGCTCTCAATGGTCTCGCACCTTCCTACCTACATGACTGCCTGCCTAAATATGTCCCAAACCGCCCCCTAAGGTCTTCCACTGCCGGCCTGCTCGCTTTGCCAAAAAAAATGGCAACTAAAAAACACGGGGAAGCAGCTTTTTGCTTCTACGGGCCGTCGGTATGGAACAAGCTCCCACTGTACCTTCGCCAGGCAGCCTCTGTAGACATTTTTAAAGCTCAGCTCAAGACCCACTTCTACAACATTGCTTTTAATTGATCTTTTATTTTTTTATTTTTTGTTATTCATGTCCTCACTGCATTACTGCTTGTTTTTAATGTTGTTGCCATGCTTTTCTTTTATCCTCCATTTCTCTGTAAAGCACTTTGAGCTGCATTTCATGTCATGAAAGGTGCTATACAAATAAAGTTTTATTATTATTATTATTATTATTATTATTATTATTATTATTATTATTATTATTATTATTATAGATTTGCTGTTTTCACTATTTTTGACAAATGTAAATAAGAAATATGTCTTTAGTTTTGACCATTTTCACTTATAATGACATGCCCATAATACGGATGCCATGGTGAAAGTGGTTAAGTCTGTGGGTTTTATCAATATTTAACCTTATTGACAACACTGTGTGACTATAATGACATTAACACAGGTTATTCATATTATATACTTTATAAGTATCGGTTTTGGACTTACACTTTCCGCCCAACAGCAAAGATATGATAAATCAAATACCACACCTAGTGATCACAAACTGTTGATCCAACTTTTCTGCTGAGTGCTCCAGACACCTGTCAGCGGTGACATTGCCCTTTCAAATTCCTCTCCTGTGTTGATGTGTGTCTGATGAGAGAGTACATAATACTAGGAAGGATGCAGAGATTGGGCCGGAGCGGTGTATTGGAAAGAGAGAGACAACAGCCCTCTTTGAGAGGCCGGCCAAGCCTGGGATACCGGGCATATTTGACACGGTCTCTCTGTATGCTCTGAGAGACCTGTACACACATACAGGGCACCATGCAGGTAAGCGAAGCGCCAGGGAGGAAAGGAGTGGCATTAGCTGGTAGCTCCTGAGTGGCAGATGAGGCCAAACCTTGACCTGCAACCTAATGTGTCTACTGCAACCTAAAGTGTCAAGAGGCATGCACAACAAGGTCAATAACATCTACAGAACAAGTGTGCATGTGGCTGCCAATCACACATGACCTACATGCTTAAAGTAGTGTGCTGGTGTCACAAAACAATTAATGTATAATTCATTTTGTTCTTGCTTGTAAATCGCTCTGGATTAAGAGCGTCTGCTAAATGCCTAAATTGTAAATTGAGAAACACTGATAGCAACATAAGATTTTCAGAAAACTGTTATATATTTACTAGAAGGTCTTAAAGGACCACTTCACCACTATTGAACCTACCTTCATATAATTGGTCCTCACTAATGTTCATGATAAAAATGCTACTCAGTCTGTGCCTCATGGTGGGACGGCTGTGGGCAGGTCAGAAACTAGTGACATCATCGATCGGGAATCCAAGAGAATAAAAACTCCAGGCTTTCTATTCCTGAAAAGTTGCAATGTGATAATGGCAGCCGTTCTCACTATAATAAAAATCTATTTTATAAGCAGCCTGTAGAAAAGTGTCATCCTAGTGAGCAGCAACAACCCTCCCCCTGGCCTATTCCATGTGGACCCACCCACCTCAAGTGCTGTCACTCCCTCTCAATCACTAATCACACCTGCTCTCACTCACTCCTCAATCAGTGGCCAGCTATATATACTGCCTGAGTGCCATTCCGTACAGTCTTTGTTTGTCAGCAGCAGCAGTAGCAACCAGCTGAGAGCCCTCTGCTCTGGCGTCTCAGCAAGGCACGGTTATGCGTCACTGAAGTGATTTCAGTTAAATTCATGAATGCATAATTATGTTGTACTTTATTGGGTTTGTGATGGAGATAATGACTATTATAGTTTGATGGAGATAATGACTATTATAGCTCCTTGCTTGCCTTGAAGCTGATAGTATAGATATGTTTGTGTAATGCAAATGCACATGTGCTTGGCCTATTGTGAACTTCAGGGAAATGCAATGATCACAAACCTTAGAGAATATTCACTTGGTGTATTGTTTAAATGTTGTTGGATTGTATAATTATGTGTTTCTATCTTTCATAGTAAAAAAACATAACCGTGATGCCTCACCACCTCCTTGCTCAAATTGAAATGCATGTCTGTGCAATGGAAATAAAGGCTTAAACGGAAATCTCCTTGTCTACACATTCTTGCCGATGCACCATGGTGATGTGAATAGTCCATGAGCCAGGCTCGACCTATCCCTACCTAACAGCCCTCCTATGAAACACAGACTGAGTAGAAAACAATGGTGTCAATGTATCGTGAGCATTAAGGACCAGTTATATGAAGATAAGTTGAAAAGTGTTCCTTTAATGTGTTATGGCTTGATGATTGCCGAGAAATGCAGCTCAGTTTAGGTCCATCTTTGTTGAGACCAAAACCCATTCCCAAAAGTAAATCTGTCTGATTTGAAGGAATATGACATAAGCCATGCAGTCATTGATGTGCATAGAACACTGGTGTGGAGAATGATTATGTCAGAAAGTGTCTTTTTATGTTTTTGGTATCAACTATGACTTCAGTTTCAGCCACAGACTGCACAGTTCTTATACGAGGGTGTGTTTTTCCTGTGATGTCACGTGGGTATACTGAGGTTGCTAGGCACAATGAGGTCATTTATGTGGGTCTGACAGGGGAGAACAGGTGGTCTAAGACAGTGATGTCATGTAATGATTTAAGTGTGGCACTCGTGTTAAACCAAGCTTGTGATCCTTTTTACAAGGTTGGCAGGTCCAATAACAGCATTACCACTTACTCAATGTCAGACTGGCTGCTACCTTAGCATCTTTATGTCTTGGGAAAATCAGGGAAATGTTTAAAAAGAATGTAGGCTGTGCCATAATGAATATGTCGAATTTAAATCATTTGAAGACCCCAAAGTTATCTGAAGGGCGTGGCGTCTTATTTGATGTCTTATGACTTGTGAGCTTGTAGATCGGCTATTTTCACTATATAAAAAAACCTGTAACATGTCGATTTGCTTGTCCACATACTGTATGACGTAAATTCTCCATTGATTGTCAATGGGAAATTAATGTTTGTGTAGGACAAAGTTTGTGGAAAGACACCAAAAGCTGGATATAAGAGGGGCTAGCGTGCCCTCAAAAATAAGGCATTAATCATAAGGCGCCACACAAGTGTTTAACATGCTACGGGCACCGTCACGCCGCACTTTTACTCTACATATATGAGGGCAGATTCTGCCAATGCATTTCAATGGGAATGGAGGCTATGGAGCGATGTGCTGCCATTTGTGGATTTAGGCAAAAACTCCCTCCATTCCCATTGAAATGCATTGGCAGAATCCACCCTCATACACGTAGGTAGAATAACAGTGTGGTGTGACCGTGCCCTAATACTGTACTTGTGTGAGCCAATAGCGAGCAACAACGCAGCACCCTCACTGGCCCAGGTGATCCCTGTCATCAATATTGGCCAGCAACTGTACATCTGACCTCAAACCCTTAGATAGAGCTGACCTGTCATCCTCTTCGATGTCTCTCTTTTATGGTCTATGATACCTGTCCATTTAAATTAGACAGGCGGCCTGCCCCAAAGTTATTAGTGCAAACTGTGCAGCCACCCCCGGCAGCCGGCGAAAACTAGAGTTCTCAAAAATCATCACTTCAATATATTATAGGAGGAAAATCTAAATGGACATTATTGGCTGCAGAACATGGAGTTGCTATGAACAGAGGAACAGCCAAGCACATCTGGCTTAGCCTGGCATGGCCAGACTAATATAATATCACTGCGTATAGACACTGTATTAGATGTATTTCCAAGGGGCGGTTACAAACAGATTCCAACGTCACAGCAAATAAGTCTCACTTTTAATAGACTATAGGCTCTGATTGGTTACCCACAACTCTGGGGTGAGCAAAATGTAATTCAAACCAGATGCAAGATGCAAAATGTAACATTTTCAGGAAATGAAAACATGATGAAAGCTCAAGTGGAGTTAGGAGGGTTTTGTCGAATCACTTTTTAATACTTTTCATTGGTTCAATTTTTTTCTTTTTTAATATATATTTTTTATCCCACGATTTTGTAACCCATTTTTCACCCCTGTGTCAATCATCTAATGTGATCCTGGGCTCTACACACCCTCCGCCAACCTGGGGAGAGCAACGGACTTAACTCATGCTTCCTTCATGCTTGAGTGTCCAAGTTGCTCCTTTACACCTGACAGGGGGGAGTTTCCCTGGTTGGAATCAGGCGCCCCAAGGCGCAAATTGTGATTGGCCGGAATGAGATGAGATGATGTATGATGATGTATGATGAAAAGAGCGCGCCCCTCACTTCACACGGGTGTGATTTTTTAACCAAAACACAGACGTAAAGGGTGTTCTATAGCATTGATCTATGAAAAATATAAACCTCATAAATGGAGTTGGGTGGTTTTCTGGACAAACAATATCTTATACTGTATTGCTTACTTTGGCAATGTAAAACATGTTTTATCATGGACATTATCTCATCACAATGAGAAAGCATCTGTCATTTTAGATTTGTTTGAGGTGGCTATTCAGACATCGCGTCACTTCGTGCCGCTCTGCGAGCTTGTTAATTTGCAGTGTTCATTTAACTTGGCTCTATTTTAGACTGCACAGTTAAATTAACTGCCTGGATTTTACTGCTGAGAATTATAAGCCTAAACTGAACAGTCACTTATAAAGAATGACAACTGAAATGATAGCTTCCTACATAATGTGAGAGGAGGTCCTTCACAATACAACCACGGTCTCCATCTGTCGTTTAGTGTCACACATGCAAGACACTAATCTATTTGTGGGTTAACTCGATCCATACCCCATGCAGACAGTTTCCATCATGAACATCCAATGGCAACGTAGCAGCCAATCACTACAGACTTCATGTGCAAAACATGTTGTGGACCTTCTGGACCAGAGCAGTCTGTGTGTTCTGTGGCTCTGGTGAAACTCCATCTGCTCCCTAATCACCACTGAGCTGCTAAACCTCTCTGGAAAAACCTAGACCTGTCAAAGACAAGCATCAGCCTCTGCCATGAAGTAACGGTGTTGTTGTACATAATTAGGGGTGCTAGGCTGTGTTTAAAATGTGTTCCCCTTTGGGGTTCAATAACGTGAGCTCCTTTGATGTCTTTATGCTGATGTTTTGGGACGACTAGACTGGTTAAGGTAATGTATATACAGTGTTGGTTCACCAATCCAACAGGTTATTTTCAAAGGACCAGGGCCACAGCTGTACCCAATCAGGTCACCATTAAAGTACTGTACTCCCATGCCCCTGGAATAGAGTCTGAGAGATATGGCCCTATTAAAATCCAAATACATTGACTTTGTCTGACCCCTCAGGTGTTCTACTAATTATTACCAATAATGGTCATTTTATTTGCTTACTTAGTGGTTTGGCTTTGTTATTGCTGCAGGTTGATTTATGTTTGTGCCACAGACCTTTATAGCTCTAGTGCTGCACTTATAGGACAGTATTAATCAATCCTTAAAACTGACACGGCTTTAAACAGAGCTTGAGATTTAGAGCTTGAGGTCTTTAGAAGTGCCAGTAGCTGAAGTTTCAATTGATAGCTAGGAACGGAATAAAAAAAACATGCAAAAGCTGTGGATATAATGGTCTGAGTGGGGTTTTCCATCATGGGCCAGAAAAGCTGTGATCTGAGAACCGTGAGATATCCATCCCAGCTAAGGTTGCCCCACTGGGACGGGTAGCGGGAAGATGAATCTTTGCCTTGTGCCTGGAAGGTGGAGGTGTGGATTGTAGAATGCCGACGTGAAATTCCGACATCACCACAGATCCCCAGACAGATACCAATCTATGAACATGTGTATGTACAGTAGCTGCACACATTTGAGTAGATGTGTCAGTATTTGAACTGCCAAGTGTCAATTAACTTTCTTTAGATTTTGCAAAAGGGATTTCCACTCAAAGGTTCCCAGCTGTGCCTGATGGACTAGAGACCATTGTTTAGTATCCATTTAACTATTGAACATATTATCTTTCATTAGCTGATTAATATATCACACCCTCACCTGGTTTCCCTCTTTGATTTGCTGTGTTAGAATTTGAACTCCTTTTCCACTTACATTTTCCACTGTTTACTGTTCTTCGTTCCTGGCAGGGTTGTATAATATAAATTGTGGTTCTGTATATAAATGCTTATAGCTTCCATTCTAATGTATAATCAGAGTGCATACCAAATATTACGCGTTCGTTCTAAGCATTTGTGGACTAGAGTTCTGGGATGTGATCCGTCATGACCACAGTGACCACAACAATAATCTATGTCCCTCCTTGAGTCTGTTTTCTCCGCTAATAGCTTCTTTATCTGCAACCCTTATATAGGCTGTCATAGTCATAACAGCAGGTCAAGTTGTGGACTGTGACATCATGCTGCGGTAGGGTTACACAGAAGAGGACTTATTTGGCAGGAGAGTGAGGAATAGTGTCTAATGATGCTAGACTACAAATAGACACACACACACGCACGCACGCACGCACACACACACACACACACACACACACACACACACACACACACACACACACACACACACACACACACACACACACACACACACACACATACACATACACATACACATACACATACACATACACATACACACACACACACACAGTCAGAGAGTATTCAGTCCCTTCCATCTTCCCCAAGCCAGTGATGGGCTGGCTCTGGAACAGACATGACCTCATACCATGTCCTATAGACTGAAGATGGACAGCACTCCAGGTGGAGGTTTCTGGATAGGAGTACAGTGCATTGGGAAGGTAGCAGCTGAACAAAGGCTCCATTGTTTAATCAATGTATTCAAACTGTTTCAGTGTCTGTATCCTGGACTGGTGGTCATATGTTGAGAACTCAGCATGCTGTCGGCCCAATCCAGATACAAAGCAGGGATAAGTAATTGTTTGAATATACTCCAAATTACGTTCCAGCAGACTCCATGGTGTGCGCCTGTGCGGGGTCCCATGGAGCTGATGTGTGATGAGGTCATGACGACCCAGTGGAGAAGATCCCAGTGAAAAGCTGTTTGATGATCTGCAGAGGAGGATTAGTTGTGTTTTTCCACTCTCAACAGAGGACAGTGATATCATATACCTCATCAAGTGTAAAAGCAAACTGGGTTTTATTGATTTCTTTCCTGTACTGTGACTCCACTGCAGAGAGATTACCAAGAAATTGAGTTAAATGGTAGTATACACCTGATGGTCAATACAGTCTAGAAGTAATAGCATTACTACAATATCTTACTACACAATAATCTTTCTCACACGCACGCATGCACACACATACGCGCACACACACGTACACACACACACACACACACACACACACACACACACACACACACACACACACACACACACACACACACACAACTTTGGCATGGCAGATAACTGCTTTAAATGAGTTTTTTAAAGGGTACTTGACTAACTATAGCTAACATCAGGAAAACTAAGGAAACTTACATTTATGTCCTTCATAAATGTCAGTGTCCATGGAAGGTAAACACTACAATTCCCCAAACATGAACCTAAAAGCCAGGACTGAACAAATACACAAACGTTTGGCCATTCCCCGTAGGGATTGGTTTAAAATTATGAAATTGGCTCGTACGTATAAGAACCACACACACCACATGTCTGGTATTCCTTAAAAATGTGATCTAACTTGCTCAGTTAATTGCGTGTGATTGTCCTTAAAGCTCACATATGTAAGCAGTTTTCTCTGAAATCACAAACCAGTAGCCTACATTCCGAAGTTTATGGAGGAGAATTCCCTTGTTCCCAATACAAGCCTGGGACAGTCACACTCCTTTGGCTCCTGTCTTTGGAAAAACATTTAAAAAAAAAGAAAAAGAAAAAAAAGAAGATCCAAAACAAGGATATTTGTTAGTTCACACCAACTGTGAACTAACCAGTAATCTCTTTTGGAGAGCTGTTAAAATAATTCAAGAGTTGAGAGTCACTGTAAATTAATTATGTCCTTTGGAACAGAGCTGAATGATACAGATGTATTCCACGCCTCAGTAATCTGTTGGGGGAGGTACAATGGTCTCTGTTTTGTCTATATGCTATTACAATACTGATTTCATTCTCAATTCTACAGTTTAAATTTGCAGTGAAATAAACCCACAGTATGAAATCCCAAATGTCACTTTCTAATCTATACTATGGTATCCATGAATATGCGAGCAAGCCATGTTGAGTTGAGTCTGATCTACTGAATAATTTACTATACACACTGGTTCGACTTTAGCCATATAGTGACAGCATTATTGATGCAGTCAAGCTTCAGTCAATAGGATCTGGGAAGATTCTGCCTATTGTAAATGTGCATCATTCTATAATTGCTGAAATTTACTGTGAAATTGTTTCCACTTGTTGGCTTTAGCACAAATGGAATTGCTCTTAATGACTACCTTTTAAAAGTGATTGTTGGCCATTCCTCTGTTAGAAAACATTATTCTTGGGATCCACAATAGCTCCAATGTGGATATCAGACTTTATGACACCAGTCGTCTATGATGTATTTATCACTTTTACAGTATGATTCCAAGATTGGGAATATTTTAATATGTATTAAATGTGAAGCTAGCCTAAACCCTAGCGTGCATATACTGGTAGAATGCATACAAATTGTGGTGCTGATCGGTCCAGTGGTTTACAAGATTAACTCCAGACAGCCACACGCACGCACACAATTCAAATCAATATTTCACTTTCAAATAATTTGGGGTAATTTCATCATCTACTCAGGATTATGTGACCACCCCAGACAGTTTTAAATTGCTTGATTCAGTATATTTGATATTAATTTTAGCTGGCCCGCCCCCTTCCTATAGAAACCCAAACTCCATTCTAACCATGATAGATTAATCGAAAACACCCTTCCTTGGTTCTGCTGACTGGTTTTCCTTCTAATACGTGAGGGGACCGTGTTTTTTCAATTACTTTTGTCATTTATTGTTTTGGAAAATGAAAAGAACACAGATTCATGAAAGAAATCTAAACAATTATTAAAAAATAAATGAAAATAATAATTGAAAAACTCGGCCCCTCACATTAGGGCAGTGTGAGTCACTACAACCAAGGACGGGTGTTTTCGATGAATCAATAACTGGATTTTTAAGTTATAGAACAGCTAAAATGAATAACAAATATCTACTGAATCGAACAACTTCAACTCTGTCCGGGGTATTCACATAAGCCTGAGTAGACGATAACATTTATTTTAATTGAAATATCCCACTCTTACACCCACATACATTTTTTTGTTGTTTCAAATGTTGTTCTGATGTGGATCCCAAGATCCACACGGTTCTCTGTCCATGTCCTGTTCCGTTTCCCTTTGCGGTCTTTTTGACACTCTTCTATTGTGCCTATTTCAAAGGAAGCCAGTAAAATCACCACTCATTCACCAGCCAAATCAATGGTCCCCCTATGGATTTCACACATACCACCAGAGCTGACTCACAAGTTATTTTCACAGCTGGAGGGTGTAAACAGCAAGGCCAAAGAGCCACAGGAGCATACTTATACTGCAGTGCAGAGAGGTATCTGATCTTAATGATGTCAACTACAACAGCGCTACAGAACCTGGGACATAATCTTCCTGGCATAGTTGCCTTGGACGTCCCTCAGACATAACTTTGACGGCTAGTACAGAGAATACCCAAAATAGGCCCTGGAGACAAGACTGATTTATTATGAACACATGTGACTTCTTAACCAAACAGTCATGTTTAGCCACATTGACTCAGTTATTCAGATATGTTTTGTAACATTTTAATGACTATGGAAAAATCTGAAAATGTAAACAAACAGAATAAAAAAATAAAGATATGAACAGCAAAATGGTCTATGCTTATGTACAATTATGGCCAAAGCTGCGCATAGACAATGACCTCTATTGATTGCGGCGGTATGATCCTTTAAGAACCTACAATATGCTTGTTTGTAAAAGATACACTTCAGATATTGTGTTCCACTCAAAATTTAATTCTATCATCTTCAATGGGTCTCTACGCTGGTATAATAAAAACTGTATAAAGACATGAAACATATTTCAGCTTTGATTCATTTTTCTTTCCATGTTAAAAACGCCTATATTTTGAATAAGTAGATGCTACAAAAGACGTCTATACTGTATACTAGCATAATGTATAACATTAGGTCCTTGGGTACAACACAATAACACAAAAGTAGTGTACATGTTTGAACATTATTTGACCTCCATGTATTGTACATACTATGAATAGACGGGAAAGGCTTTGTTCATGTTGTGTCCTTAAACTTGTAACTTCAGATAGGATACATGCAGAAGATGTCTATCCAGTGTAAAAATGAGCCTGCACCTATTTATTTTTTTCTTATTCAAGAAAATGCTCTCCCAACTTTGAAAGTTAATACTGTGCTTATTAAAGATAATGCACTACATGAGATTAGCATTCATGTTGTCTCTACCTGCCAGTCAATAACAAAATAACACATCACAAATTAACATAAACATTTGGCCAATGTCTGTAGAGATCCAAACCTCACAGAAAAGGTTTATATTTCTTACACCCTGGGTTGTAATAATAATACTCATTTGCTGCCATGCCTCATTGAAACTGTCACTCTCAGCTTCGCTGTTTGCATTGGTTCTCTGGCTCACTGGCCTTTTGTTTTGTTTAAATAACCCAAATGAGAACCAGTGGCAAGTTCCCAGATCCCTTGATCATGTTAAGAATATCACCTCTATTCCCAGACTTCTCTTCCCTGGCCAAGAACAGAATATCTTCTGTTAGAGTCTGTGATGCTCTGGTATTTTTCTTCTTCCACTACCTTGTTAACCCAGCTCACGCTATTTGTTTGATTACAGTGATATTTTCGGTACTGTGTCCAATGCAACATGAGCTTCCGAATTCCACTTTCCACCAAGTCTCCACCACAGTCCTACGGTACTGTACTGTATGTCTATTAAGAGTTTATTTCTGATATATTACTATCATCTCTTAATCATACACAGTAACATGCTCAGCTCAGTATAATGTTTCTCACAGCACACGTACGTATGTGACCTTTGAGTCCGTGCCCAGGTGATTCTTGGCCAGGCACTTGTATGTCCCAGAGTCTGACACTGTAGGCTTCTGAATGACAAGTGTCCCCTGGGGGTGAAGCAGCTCACTGCCTGTTGGCCGACCCTGCCCCGCCGTGGACAGAATTGAATGATCAGGCAGCTCCCAGGCGATCTCTGGCTTTGGGATCCCAATGGCAACACAGTGGAGCTGAATAGGTGCCCCGCTCAGTGCCCTCACACTGGGAGGTGGACCAGTAGTGATCCGGGGAGGGTAGGCGATGATTACGACGGGAACCGACAGAATGGCATCACCAGCCTCACTCCTCGCCCTGCAGACATAGTTCCCGCGGTCATGGAGAGTTGTGTCCTGCACAACCAGGGTCCCATTATCTAGCAGCCGAAAGCGTCCGTGGACCTGAGGCCGGGTGAGAGTGTGGCCCCCTGGAACAGTCCAGTAGATAGTGGGTCTGGGGCTCCCATCAGCCAGGCAGTGAAGGAAGAGAGGGTCCCCTGACACGCTGCGTATGACACCCCTTGGCCGTGTGAGAATGTACGGCTTCTGCCCCACGTCCAAGACAAGTAACTTCTCTATGTAGCCCACAGAGTTCTTTGCAGCGCAGCGATACTTCCCAGCATCCTCCTTACCAGGGTTGTAGATGACGAAAGTCCCGTCATTTCCCAGGTGGTAGCGGGATCCATGGTTTGACCCGGCAGTAAAACGACTCCCGTTAGGCACGGTCCAGATGATTTCTGGTTTTGGGTGTCCATCAGCAGAGCAGTTCAGAACCGCTGTTTTTCCCATCCTGGCCACAATGCGCTCGTTGAAGGGGTTCTTGAAGATGGGCCTTCGCAGCATAGTGGTCACCTCTAGCTGCACCACCATCACTGACTCTCCTCCATCGTTCCTCGCCATGCAAATGAACTCTGCTGTATCAGTCGGACGCACATTTCGGATCTCCAGTGTCCCATTATGGTGGACGTTAATCCTACTGCCAAAATACGGCGCTGTCAGGAAAATGTTGTCAGGCATAATCCATGTGATCTTGGGTGCCGGATCTCCCTCGGTTTTACAATCTATAAATTTCCTGGAGTATTTAGCCGCGGTGTCTTTAATCACAGTCCGGTTCTGGTAAAAACCATTGATCACTGGCGGGTTCCCATCTATATCCAACTTGTAGATTTTGCGGTTTTCCCCAGCACGGTTGCGAGCCATGCACACATACTCTCCAGCATCATTCATTTTCACATCCCTGATATCCAGAGAGCCATTCACATGCATCAAGTAGCGATCATTAGATGCCGCAATTATGTCGTTGGTTGGCAGCATCCATAGGATCTTGGGTTTGGGCTCTCCGACTGCTTCACAGTCAAAGCGGATGTTCCCTCCAGGTGGGACCTTTGCATAGGTATGGCTGGGTGCACGTATGATGGGTGCTGCCGTTACCACGGTGATATGAACATGCATCTCATCTTTGCCCACCTGGTTTTCAGCATAACATGTGTAATCTCCTTCCTCTGATATGCCAACCTATAAGGAAACCAAACATTAACATAACATTTCTTTAAATATCTTTGCAAACTTAGTGAGAAAGATGATGAATTGTAGTTGCGAGCCGCACTACAGTACCTTGTTTAGATAAAGTGTTCCATTGTCAAACAAGATGTAGCGTCTGGAGCGTCCTCCCCCACTGCTGCCGTCAGACTGCAGGGCGCTGTTGACCACTGTGCCGTCTGGAAGACCCCAGGAGATCTCTGGCTGCGGAGCCCCCGAGGCCTTACAGTCCACCTTCAGGTCATTGCCGAAGGTTACCTGCTTCTTGCTATACGCTTTAGTCTCGATCTTGGCCGGCTTCATAGATACAGTGACCTTCATGAGCTGGAGGTCATCACCGATGTCGCTACGTGCCACACAGAGATAGTCCCCAGCATCTTTGTCACTCAGAGAGTTAACAATCAGAGTTCCATTGTCCAGGACTTGGATTCTTCTGCCCATCCTGGAGACATACAGTAGATAAATAACACAATGTGGATGTATTATTATAAAGGGAAGGAGATCGTGTTTAACCCTATAGGCCAGCTTTGTTGATTAGCCAATATATATCACATCTGATGCAATGGATGAACTTTCTGTAATAATTCTACAAAGCCAGCAGTCAATTTGGAAGTTTTCCTTACAGGAAGTTGTGTGACATTCTGCCATTTGTCTCAATGAAGCCTTAATATATTTCATATTTAAAAAGAAGAAACTCAAAGAAACACCTTGAGTTTGTCTTTCACATTGCAGTTGGATTGCAATTCAAATGGCAAACTCTTGCAGCTGCAGAAAAATAATGAATTGCATATTTCACTAAAGGTCATTTTGACAGTATGTATTGACAGAACTGACCTCCGCTTTCTTCCTCGTTGCATGCAGAGACGCAACAAGGCAAACTGTTCCAAATTATTTACAGCAATCAAGGTCTCGTTTTAGAAGCCAGGGCTCTTGTGTGACTTCCAAGTTTCTCTTATGGTTATAAGTGTGTTCTGAATTTAGATATAAATAGACAACTGCCCTGTTTCAGTTCTCATTGATTCATGTTTTGCCCTGTTTCAGAAAAACAGTGATACAGTATAAGTCGATAAAACAAAGACAACTGGGAATTTTTCATAATGGGATCACAGTTAACCCATTCTGACCGGGCACCCATTTTGGTGTTAGCATCATGTTATGCTTTACCTATTGAAAAATAGCAGATCTACAAGCTCATATCGCGCCACCGAGTGGCGCGATACGAGCTTGTAGGTCTGCTATTTTTGAAAAATTCGAAGAACGACTGACATTTTTAGAATCTGATCTCAGGTCAGAATGGGTTCATCAGACCAGTGTGTGTCCAGTGGAAACCTCGTATGAATCTGATCTCAGGTCAGAATGGGTTAATTTGAGGAGAGCTCCATCATCATCCTCAAAAAAATTCACCATGCGTGTATCAGAACTTTTTGACATCTCTGTTTTTCATCATCGGCAATAGCATTCAACTCTCTCACTAAAATTCCTCACCACTGTTTCCACAAGGATCGACCTGGATTTGATAAAGCCTTGGACCAGGATGCTCAAGAATCATATTCTCTGATTTCAAAGTATGAGAAATTGACTAGCCATCACAGTGAAACAGAAACACAGTTTTTCTCTTACTTAGGGGATCACCCAAAGGTTCAGTGCTGGAAACAAAGAAATAGGAAATATGGAAAGCTGAGATGGAGACTTAAAAATGAAAACTGAAATATTTCCACTACACAGATAGTGCGTGGCGATGTTCTACTTTTCTGCGGCAAAGGGCACTTGTAGTACTATATTTCAAAACTAAGCTGTATAAAAGTTTTTGGCTTAAGGTGACCAATGAATGAATGGGGCCTTGTTATTACTAATGTTGATCCACAACAGCAGTCTCTACACTGAGAACTGTGAGCTCGCTATTCTTGTATGAGGCAAAGCTACAGCTACTATAGTCTATATTGTGGTTAGATTACACTTGCATCATGTCTTCTGTTTTTCAAAAGCAACCAAATGGTCAAATGTTTCTTTTTGACAAACTCAAGTGTTACATCATTATAGACCTTATGCAGACCGCGGCCATCTTGCCATTAAGTTAATGGCAGGGTGGCAACTACCCGCAATTTAGCATTGACAGCCCATACATCCAAACAGAAAAGTCCTTCCTGATTCTATTAAACAACGTCAAACTCACCAACATTGCAGCTGTATGAAAAGCTTGAATTATCCTCTATCTGCAAAGTGTTTGTTTCATTAAAATCCACTGGTCATGTTATGAGCTTCTTTCTGTCAAGAATGTCCTTGCAGGTGATTCTTTTTAGGGTTGGCTTTTGGAATTGCTCATTGGATATCACTCAACGGCCCATGTGTACCACCTGTTTTGACTTGGCACATAATGCAGGAGGCAGCAGGACGTTGCTTTACTGAAAGCGAGCACTTCCAAACTTAGAAAAATAGTAGCTCATAACATGTCTATGGTGGATTTTTATGAAACAAACACTTTGCAGATAGAAAGAGGATAATTCAAGCGTCATACAGCTGCAATGTTGGTGAGTTTGACGTTGTTTAATACAATCAGATAGGACTTTTCTGTTTGGATGTATGGGCTTAATTACTGTGTAATCAGGCGAGAGACAACTTTTACCTGTGCCACTGGTCCACTACAGCTTTGGAGGGCAACCTCCACATGATCCTGGGTTTGGGGTCTCCTGTGGCTGAACAGTTCAGATTGAGCTGGTCCCCATAGAATAGCTCTGTCAAACGCTGAGATATTGCAAGTATCTGCGGTGGAGACTTGCTATTCTCTACCGTTAGAGTCACCACCCTCCGCTCTGACCCGGTAGAACTGGTAGCGATACATTCATATTTCCCATTGTCTGTTGGTGTAACATCCTTTATATGAAGCGTTCCATTCTCATATACTGATATTCTGGGGCCAAATGCAAGCCTGTCATGTCGGATGGTTGAGCCATCGTAGAGCACCCAGTGAACAGATGGCAAGGGGCTGCCCTGTCCAGTACAGGGTAGCCAAAGGTTTTGCCTCCTGCCAGCCTTCACTTGCTGCCGTTTCTCCTCCAGGATGCCAGGGGGCGCTGCGACCACCTGCAGCCGAACTGTAGCAGTGTCCGCCCCTGCTTGGTTACTAGCGATGCATTTATAATGGCCTCTGTCAAAGACAGACACCTGCTTAATGACCAGGGTCCCCTCAGAGGTCACTGATACCCTCCCTTTGTCCTGGTTGTCACCCCTAACTTGGGTCCGGTTGGCTAGGATCCAGGAAATCATAGGTGTGGGTCGGCCCTCTGCCTTACATTTAATGTCCACTGTGCTCCCTGCATAGGCCTTGATTTCACGCATCTTTGGCTCTAGGATGCGTGAGGGGTAGGCCACGACAGTGAGGGTAACCATCAGTTTGTCTGAACCATGATCATTTTCAGCCAGACATAGGTACTGTCCACGATCCTTTACATTGGCATTCTGGATGGACAATGTGCCATTGTCAAACACCTCAAACTTTCCCATCCTTCCCTTGATGGTAATTGTACTACCTGAAGAAAGATAAGAAGATAAAAGATAAAAGTGCTTTTAAATGTAATGCCCCTCACAAGTGGAACAGTCAACTGCAGTTTCAACAGTAGTCTATACACACTGAAATTTGCACTCTCAATTAAGTCACTTCTTGAAATCACATTCTTGTAGACTTACAATACTTGCACAGTACATACAGACAGTATCCACAGTATACATGCACGCACGCACGCGCACACACACACACACACACACACACACACACACACACACACACACACACACACGCACGCACACACACACGCGCACACACGCACACACACACACACACACACACACACACACACACACACACACACACACACACACACACACAGGAGATATGAAATTATGCGTAATATTGTGTTTTTGGAAGCTAAATGTTTATTATTCCAATTCATGTTCAGAACATAATTTAGGTAGAAATGCTCTCTGTTTACCTGAGCTTGAAGAGAATCGTTTCCAGCTGATTGTCGGCTGAGGGTTTCCAGCAGCCTCACATGGCAGGAAGGCATCAGAGTTGGCGAGCACAGTGAAGCTGGCCACATTTCCCCCCAGCATCTTGGGCTTATTGCGCAGGTCCTTGGTAGTGGGCTCAAATCCTAATATATTACCTGTAGTAGTCTCATAGCCCCTGATGTGATTATAGGCATTAGAGATGGCTTTATCTATATCCTTGTTGCTATACGGGGCAGGAGTGTTACTGTAACCTTGCTCTGCTGTCAGAACAGTCACTGTGTCAAAGGTGACAGCCTTTTCTGGTCTGCCTCTGGCTCTACTACTTTGCGCCGTAGGTCTAATTGTGCTCGCTGTTGGTCTCTGTGTGCGGTGCGTGCTTTCCCTCTCTGACGATGGCCATACATTGATGTGGACTCTGCTTTGAGATGTGGTCTTAGGCCTGTCTGTGGTGGCTGTCCTGAATTTTGTAGTAGGGTTAGCTGAGGTGGTCCAGGGTCTGCTGGTTGCTGTGTAGACGTGTGGTCTTCTAGTGGTGGATTTAGTCCAGTCAACCACTTCATATGAGTCTGTCTGTTCCTCTGAGTTCTGATCAGTGGAGACAGTCACTACAGATCTCTCTGTTTCCCTGGATGGAACGTACAGGGACTTGGAAGCGGAGATGGTCCGCTGGGCTAGCGTTGTGGTCTCTACAGTTGTTTCCATGGTGGTTGTAACTTCTGCTGTGGTGGTGGGAGATTCAGTCGTTGTTGTAGTTTTCTTGAAGGGTTTCCTGCCCCTGAAAGGCCTCCTCCTCCGTCCCAGGCGTCCCCCTGCACCCCCAGGCTGTGGTTTGTGATCAAACCACCGACCAGGATAGCCCCCAGACCCAGATGACAATTCCTCATCAAGGTTCGTCCTGGATGGTGGTTTAACTGTGGGTGGTAAAGCAATAGTCTGGGTCTCTTGTGGCATTGCAGTGATGGGTGTGGAGCTGGTGGGGTAGGACGAAGTGCTGGAAGTTTGGTGGTGCGTACTTGGCTGCGGCGTTGTAGGCTCAGAGTCAGTGGAGGATGAATCTCCATAGTCGTCATCTGTGGAGCTCTCGATGTTCTCATCATATCTGGGTGGAGACACCGTCTCAGGTTCAGCCAGAGAGTCAGCTGTGGGCCAAGTCGGGGCTGTGGTTGGGGTGGTGGTAGTCGCTTCAGATGTAGTGGAAGCTTTTGTGGTAGTCGACGGCTTCCGTAGCCTTTCCAGTATCTCCTTCGCCCTGCCTCCGAACAGTCTGTCCCATTGGATCTTCTCCCTGGTGACTTTGGAGGTGGCCATAGTGGTGGTGATTGAGATTGTTGACTGTACAGTTGTGGTCATATGTGGATCAGGAGTAGTGTCCGGTTCAGGGGCATCAGCAGAGGTGATAAAGCTACTGGCCACCTCCAGCCTGGATCGGGTACTGGTGAGGGGGATCTTTGAAGTAAAGTCGTAGTCAGTGGTGGTGGTTACAGTATCTTGAGTAGTAGAGACAGGGTCTACGGTTCTAGTTAAAACTGAACTTGGGTAGGATGTTGGTTTCTCAGACCTCAGGTCGGAGGTTGTTCTCTTCTTCCCATCTTCATCACAGTCACAGTCTGTAAGAAAAAATAATGTGAACATCTACAATATGACAACTGTCATATAAGATAGACAGGCAGAAGGACGCACAGACAGATGGATATAGACAGATGGATATAGACAGATGGATATAGACAGAAAGACAGAAAGACAGACAGACAGACAGACATACAGACAGGCAGGCAGGCAGGCAGGCAGGCAGACAGGCAGGCAGGCAGGCAGGCTGGCTGGCTGGCTGACTGACTGACTGACTGACTGACTGACTGATTGAATGATTTCCTACCTGTAGTCAATTGCATTGTATATGGCACTGTGGTATTCCCTTCTTTTCTCACTGTGGGCCGTTTGAGTTTATTGATGAAGGACTGAATGTCAGTGATCCTGTTGGGTTTGACAATCCTCCGACGGCCTTGAAATGTCCTCCTGTGACCCCCTCCTCCTCCCCGGCCCTTCTTCGGTGGGATGATCTGGATCTGCTGACGGGAGATGATGGTAGATCCAGCCGGCAGGCGAGGGGACGTGATCCTCTGGGTGGTATGGAAGGTAATTTCATCTTTCTGTCTCTCTGTGGTGGTGACGGCTGTGAACGTGGTTTCGCTTTCTGGGTCAGTGGCGGTGTGGATTATCAGGTCCTCCGGACCCGGTCCGTCCATCATTGGGGTAACGTTAGGGTCAGTGACAAAGGTAAGCACTTCCCGTGTGGATGTCTCTGGCTCTGCATCCGGTTCTCCTGAGAACTGGAGCCGGGTTTCTTCTGAAGTGTCTGTGACGGTGAGACGGATGGTGACTGGATGTCTGTTCAAGGGCAGTTTGGAGGTCCTCTCTAGAGCGTACGACTCTGTATTGTCTGAAACCACTGTATATCGAGTGACTTCATCACTTTGACCCTCTGTATATGTGGATTTCATTGGTGTACTATATGACTGTCTGTGTGGCTCTGTAGTTAATGTGTTAATTTTTTCTGTTACTGCCATGAAACTAATCTGACTGCTGTCAGCGGTCTCTGTGTTCTGCACTGCATTGGATTGACTGTTCTCTGTTGTCATGCTATTAATGTTCTCTGTGGTGGTCATGGCTGCAAAGTGACTGTTCCCTTGGTTTATGGTTATGCTAGTTCTACTTTCTCGTGGCTTGTCTGTTGATGGCTCCACTATACCTGCAAATAATCTACCTTCGTTGTGATCTTCGCCCGAGCCAATTTCACCGTCTCCAGATAGAACATTGTCTTCATATTTTAATTTCTCTTTTTCACCCTTTGTTTTTACTGTTGAACCACCTTGGGCTTTTTTCATTAACTCTGCAAATTTGTCTGGGTCCACTTTCCTGTATGTTTTATCAAATGTTCTCCTATTGCTCCACGTGCGTCTACTACTAAGTGGACCCCTCCTCCTCTGTCCCAATCGACCCACAGAGCCTCCTCTGCCCTGTGGCCTGAGTCTGGGATAAGGCCGGTCTGAAGTAATGGTCCTGGACTCCTGGCTGGTTCTTTCAGAGGGGCTGGACGAGGGTACCTCACGAGTGACTTCATTTTCCATCATGGGGTCCACCTTGACCTCTGCCCCCATTCCTGACCCTTGTATGTCTGACTCTGGCTTCTCATCCGACCCTTCTCCAGTCACTGTCACCTGTGACACCAACAGGTCAACCCCGAGATGGTTGCTAACTAGGCACCGGTAGAATCCTCTGTCCCTTGCGGTGACTCCATGAATCCCCAGGGTTCCATTCTTATACACATTTCTGTTCCTGTAAGACTTGTACACCACTGAATGGTCAGGCAGTATCCACTGTACTGAGGCTTCAGGACTGCCTGTGGATCCACAGTCCAGAACCAGGTTTTGGCCCAGTGGCCTAGAGAGTTGGACTCCATTGACAGCGGTTTCTTCCACATCTGGGGACAGGACTGTCACCCGGAAGCTGAGCACATCTGCATCCAGGTAGTTGGTGACAATGCACCGGTAGAGACCTGTGTCTGTGGTATCTGCTCCTCGTAAAGTGAGCTTCCCCTCAGCTGTGATGATGAGCCTCCTGTCCTCGCTGGAGTAAGGTGCCCGAACTTTAGTGCCGTCTGCTAAGATCCACTCCACTGAAGGCTTTGGTTCACCCATTGCTTGGCACTGCAACTCTGCTACACCACCTGTTGGGATATGATAGGATATATTATGATATCATACAATATATGTGGTAAAATACAATATTAAATGATACAAAAGAGTCAGAAAAGAGTCATCCTAGTGAGCAGCAACAACCCACCCCCTGGCCTATTCCATGTGGACCCACCCACCTCACATGCTGTCACTCCCTCCCAATCAGTAATCACACCTGCTCTCACTCACTCCTCAATCAGTGGCCTGGTATATAATGCTGCCTGTTCCCTCAGTCCATGTTTGGAAGCAGCAGCAGTAGCAACCAGCTGAGAGCACTCTGCGCTGGAGTCTCAGCAGGCCACGGTTATGCGTCACTGAAGTGAGTTTAGTTAAATTCATGAATGCATATGTTCTGCCTTATTGGGTTTGTGATGGAGATAATGACTATAGCTACTTGCTTGCCTTGAAGCTTATAGTATAGATGTGTTTGTAGCTACTTGCTTGCCTTGAAGCTGATAGTATAGATATGTTTGTGTAATGCAAATGCACATGTGCTTGGCCTATTGTGAACTTCAGGGAAATGCAATGATCACAAACCTTATAGAATATTCACTTGGTGTATTGTTTAAATGTTGTTGGATTGTATAATAATTATGTGTTTCTTTCATAGTAAAAACCATAACCGTGATCCCCCTTTCATGACAACGACAGGCCCAGGAAATAATTCCCCATGCATTTTTCCCATAGACATTTCAAAAAGTATTTATTTAAAGCTCTGTAAGCCTCGAACAAAGCCAACTCAGATAAATGACAAATCATGACAACAAACACAATATTTTGGGCCGAACAAATAATTAGAAGAAAAAAAGGGCAGTGTACAACACTTTTTTTGTTGTTTTTCTTCTTTGTAATTATTTGTTTGGCCCAACAATATGTTTGTTGTCATGATTTGGCACAATCCAAGTTAGCTTTGTCCGCGGCTTTAAAGGTCTTTACATAAATACTTTTTGAAATGTCTATGAGAAAAATGAATGGGGAATTATTTCCTGGGCCAGTCGTCGTCATGAAAGGGGGTGGGAGTGCGACGCTCTAGTCTATAGGATACATTTTAAATAAAGTGCTTAGCAGATGTGAATAGCTGTGGTTTTGCATAATTTGTGGTTATATTCTGTGGCTGCAGTCACATTGTCTATCAGTTAATTTATTCACCACTAATCTGTGACACCCACCTGTGAGTACAGAGTGCTCGGTTTTGGTCTGGTTGTCTCGTTTGATCATCGCCCAGCTGTAGCGGTCTCTCTTGAACGCTCTGTTTTCTACGCGTAGGTTGACCACAGACTTGTATATGATGTGCAGAGTGGAAAATGTGGTAGTAGTCCGGTCTAGCTGGAAACTAACCTCTCCCTGCATCAGCCATCCAGGAGATGCTTTAATCTCAGCCTCAGTACCTGTGTGAATCTCTTCTTGCCCATCTTCTGGTCTGATCTGACTGTACCTGTATACCATCTCCGGGCTCCTGGCCAGCATTAAGCCTCTCTCCAGCCTCATGGGAGTGTCACTGTAGGTAGCCAGTATGCTCCACAGTTGCTGGATGTGCTCATAGTCAATATTACAGACAAGAGAGGTGGTTATTCCAGCAGTAAGCATGGTGACATTATTGACCCCTTCCTCTTCTAAGGTCAGTGTCAGGTTCTCCACGGCAGAGGGTCTCTGGATGGTGCAAGAGAGGCTAGCATCATTGTGCAATTGATCCGTCAGATTCATTTGTAAGGAGCCAATTGGTGCAATGAAGTCCCTGGGGGCGACGGGGGTGAAGTCCCCCTCATCCAGACTGATGTTTTTCTGCTTCAGGTGGGGTTTAATCCATGGCTTGGTGCAGATGAAGGCATCACTGTGGAGCTGGAGTAGGGATCTGCTGTGGGACGGAGCAGGAGTCTCACATACAGGGCAAAGCTGTCCTCTGGGATACTTCTTGTCTCTCTTGCATTTCAACACACCTGGAAATGATATTTGTATAATATTATTCCAATCATATGGAGTATAATCTAGTGGTTTCCACTAGGAATGGAACATTTATATAGCCTGTACCATATTCTTATGGGAGACACTGACAGTTGATTTATAAACCAAAGTGACCCATGAAAGTCAAATCAAGTCATCTCAAGCATATTTAAAAACAACAGCAGTTGACCTTGCTTTCTGTGGAGCGTGCTTTCTGCGTATGCTGAAAATATCATCATACATACAAAATTTCAAGATTTTATAACATTTTGTACTAGCCAAGTGAACATTTATTAAACCATTACTTTTATACTAGCCAAGTCATAATTTATGAAACCATATATTATTTTCTTTGTTTATTTCTTTTGGTCAGCTTTTTGTCTGATGAGATTAAGAGATGATCCCAAAGTAACTGGGCCTCCAATGAAGTGTCAGAAAGAATGTAGGCCTATATGTTTCTCTTGACTTATCTGTTGTAAAGTAAAACAAGCATAAAGTTTCACTACATGTAGAAATACTACCAGACGTGGCACTGCTAGTTTAAGGCACTTTAGTTGAATGTTGAGCAAAGCTGTTAACATTGTGCCTAGATGAAAATCATGACTGCATTGTTGGATCAAATTCAAAGGTGATTTAACATAGGGTGTGCCACAAATGCTACAAATGTCACTGTTTGTAGCAGAAACATGAATTTGCCTTTGTACATGTATATGACATGTGCTAAATAGTTTTTTTTTTCTTTTTTTTCACAATTTTTACTGCAATTTCTTTATTATTTATAAAAATATACCTTTGTTGACAAAAACTAAAGTTGTCTTTTAACCACGTAATGGTTCTTTGTGATTTTCTTTACCTTTTGGGAAAATGTAGGCAACTTATTATGACAAGCCCAAAATTGGGATGCCGGTTTGATAATTTTGTTACACATAGCGTTTTTCAGTTCCCCACCTGCGTGCATCTGTGCCCACTCTGGGAACCATGCCATCCGACAATCACATGACCAAGGGTTGCCATGCAGGAAGAGGTTCTCCAGCTGTGAGCAGCCAGACAACATGTCAGCAGGCAGACTGGTGAGGAGGTTGTCTGACAGGTGGATGTTCCTCACTGAAGACACCTTGAACACCTGGCTGTGTCTCAATGTGATGAATGTGTCTGGGTGAAGCTGCTGCAGCTGGTTGCCCTCCAGGTGGACCAACTGTAGGTTGGTCAAACCGTAGAAAGCCTCGGGGTGGATGAACTCAATGCGGTTGTGATCCATGTGGAGCCTCAGCAGGCCTTCCAGCCCTTTGAATGTCTCTTTCTTGATTTCCTTCACTTGGTTGTAGGACATCTTCAGCACCTGTGTGTGAACATCATTATTAGACATGGAGATTGTTGGTTTGTTGACATTAGGATTGTGCAATTCATGTTGCTCTTTGAGGCTCATTGTTATTAAGAACAGTCTTTTCACTCATAAAAGCAGAAGGTTTTCTGGGAAAACATCCAGAAATCAATTCCAGGGAAAGGTAGCCTACTTAAAACAATAAATAGTAAATTATGTCATGTGTGCAAACCTATAGCCTTCCCAGCAGGTGCAGTGGAGTTTGAAACAGCAAAAATAAAGGCATATATATATAATTATATATTATTTAGTTTACAGAAAAATAAAAGGCATATATATATTATTATATATTATTTAGTTTACAGAAAACTACAAGGCGTTGTGAGCTTGTAGATTGGCTATTTTCACTGCATGACACTTATATGACAAAGTATAATTCAGGATCAGGCTTATAAGTCCATTGATAGCAGAGCAGTTGACTTTCTATTTCAGTGCCGTTTAAGAAGCATTGAAGCCTACCTGTAAGGACTTCAGGTCGAGAAAGGTCCTGTCCTCAATGCTGTGGATGGTGTTGCTGTGTAGCATCAGCAACTCCAGATGTTCAAGTCCTGAAAGATCATTATCTCCCAGGATAGTTATACTGTTGTACCTGAAGACAGAGAGAGGAAACATAGCCTGCATGATGTCTATATTTCACTACTTCATGTTGGAGCAAGGGTGAAAACAGATGCCGTAAACAGACAGTTAAAAATGGACCCTGTTCAGTTTTTACACGTATAGGTAAAAACTACTGTAGTGGAGACAATGGGAGAGAGAAACGGGGGGAGAGAGCGAGGGAGAATTATTATTACTTGCGCAAGCAGAGCGCGCAAGTATACGGTGGTCGGCTGCATATATGTAGGCCTGTCCTCGGCTGTTGATGGTGAAGATTTAACTAAGGTACGTTTCAAGGTTGATATAAGATCAATAAAGAGTCTAAGGATTTAGAACAGCAGTTGTAATATACATATAGTATAGCACTAGCCTACTTGCGTGCTCTGCTTGCGCAGAGTAGGCCATGTATGGCCTATACTTGTGTGCAAGGCACCTCGACAGAGTGCATTTCTATATTATTTATTTGTTTGTTTGTTTGTTAATTTGTTTATTCATTATATTATTATAGGCTACAAAAAGGGCATCCTAATTCATAGCAATGCTTTCTGATACATCTGAAATGAAATCTGAATCAGAGAGAGGGGGGATTTGGGGAGAGACTAGGGGGGGAGAGAGAGAAAGCGAGAGAGAGAGAGAGAGAGAGAGAGAGAGAGAGAGAGAGAGAGAGAGAGAGAGACTCACCCTAAGTTAATTCGTTCCACAGCTGGCTGGATCTTGTCAGGTATTGCGGTCAGGTATCTGAAGGTGCAGTGCACTTCAGTAGGAACATAGCACGCGCAGGATTTGGGGCAGCCGTTACTTCCCGGCAGCAAAGCGGCCAAGACAAACGCAGTCTTCAATAGCCACCACCGCAGCCGCAGGCATGAAGGGCCGTAAGTACACATGGTCCAGGCTTCAGGGTTACTCTGTCAAGACTCAGGAGACACGTCCAGTAGGCCTAGTACTACTTCTAGATCAGCAAATAATGGGAACCTCCTGTGGAGTGGGAGAGACTGAGTCGTCTGTTTCATTGGGTAACTGAAAAGGGATAAATTGTCAAAATAAAATTGCCTATGAGAGACATCATGGGACCTAAAGAGATGAGAAGAATTGTTGTTAACAGAGCACATCGGGAAATAGAATAGGCTAGCTAGGCCAAATCATCAAATAAATAAATCGCAGGCTCGTGCAGATTGTAGGCATAGGCTACTTAAAGTGTGAATATACATGTGCATATCCTATACCAATTTATTTATTTGTTGGCCTTATGCCAATCGCCAATTAATGGCCTATAAAAAATACATAGCTACACACATGCAGGAAGTGGATTGGAAAGTAGCCATGTGCATAATTAACTACAAACACATGTAGCCTACTTGACTTGAGTGTGACGCGACTGTTCACTAAATTAAACCAATCAATCATGCAGTCAATCAATCAAAAGACCGGTTGAATAAATCGGTCTTACCGGTTTCCGGGCTTCAGTGTAAACTGCAGAAAGGATTAAAAATTAAACCAAAATGTTATTAAAGTCCTGGGAGAAGTGGACAAGTCCATAGAGGCGAAAAGTCATTCCTGTGAGGAGTTCTGCCTTGGAGCTCAGCGAGCACTGCATGGTCTTTGCGGGAGCGCTTGTGGCTGAGCGCTCCATTTGACTCCTCCGCCCACCTACAGCTGATGAAACGCATTTCTGCCGCGCCGCTCACACATACGATGCAGACTCATGCAGAACAAAGACATCTTGGACTTAAGCCTATCGTTTCCAATTATGTGATAATGCTATCGTGATGATCACATATTAGATTGTTATATTAGGCTGATTCATTTTGTTCTGTAGTTGTGTTTATTAAAATGGTGATGGGTGATATAATGTCATTTTGATTACATTATTTTTAGCCTATGTAAATTCCACCTTCATGACACTGTTGCAGCCTAAAGTTATACTTTGCACTCTATATTATAGAAAAGGCTGTCTTTCTCTTTTACTTGCAGCATGACAACTTATGAATGAATTAATGAATGAATTACATTTTTATTTCCATGTGCCATGTCATGACACCATTTGACCCATCCCATGGGATTATATGACACTACACAAAAAGAAAACAACCACAAAAAGTCACATAAATGACCTTGAGTAGGCTACAATATGAACACTTTATTCTTTATTGTATTATGGGGCAACACAATAATAAATGTATTTCATTTTCATTTATTTAAGATCACACTACAAAATCTATCCTCCTCTACAGTGCCTATACCCACCTCAAACAAGATACAAGAATGTACAGTGCTGTACATATATACTCTGGGAGCCCTTAACACGGAGCCCGCCAAAAGCGTAGAAAGCGTTTTATATTTATTTATATTCTTTAATCCATGTTTTGATCGGATCGAATCGATAGCTCTCTCCCGTTAGCATCATAGTTTAAAGTGGGACAGTGGCCGCAGCTATTTTGAAGATGCGCGCGGGCATCCACTTGCACTCTATGGGCTGTATTTTGCGTGTCTTAAGTACCAGGTCTTATTCCCTAACTTGAGTAAACTAAAGACCTGGAGGCGTGATCAATGCAATTTGGCTATTCCGAGTGACCAAAGAGCATTGACCACGCCTCCAGGTCTTTAGTTTACTCAAGTTAGGGAATAAGACCTGGTACTTAAGACACGCAAAATACAGCCCTATATGTGCTGCTTTCAATGGCCTGTATCTCCAAATCGGCGCAATGAATGTCGTTTCTGGTGAAAACAAGGTTTTTCATCGGCCGACAGCAGGCGCTGTGATACTCGCGTCAGGTTTTTTTCGATCAAGAAACCACACACAGCATGTCATCGTATAACATCCGGTTACGGATATTTGGATCTTCAAAATAGGTAGATTAATTCATCCTGCCGGTCAAACGGGTATAGCCTAAAGGGTATGGTTACACTCATCCCAAATAGTTAATTGGGAGCAGATAACTATTATATCTCCAACTTACCAGTTCAATAAAATGTGTGTGTCTCATTATATTGTGGGAGACATAGGAGATTTCTGTCTCTCGCTTGAATGCCTGAGGAAGAAAACAATATCCAGAACCCGCAGGAACACAAAAGCTCAAACGCACTTAAAGTCTAACCATGTGCGTATCAGCTTCACATCTAATATGTTCTCTGCTCGCTCAGCACATCCCAGACCCTAATACACTTATGGTTCATACACATGCACACACATGCACGCACACACACACACACAATACACAGAGATGAAGAAACACACAGCATGTGGCTTTGGAGTTACAACTTTTATATCCCTGCACGCAGAAACATTAAGAGTTATTAAGAGAGTTAAGAGTTGTGGCCGTGGATGGATAACTTGCATCATGGAATGCAATTGTTCACTCCATTTCCCCCTTGGTTGTGGCAGAACATACAAACAAAGCCAGCTTGTGTGCTTGTGTCCCTATACCTTGTTTACCTTAACCAAACATCAGTACCCTTGTGGACATAAGGACATTAGATCTCTATGGTGTCCACTGTCTCATTAACAGCCTGTCGACTAATTAGCATGGTGTAAAGTTTACTTGAGACACAGAGATTTAATCAATTAGTATATTGCTTCAAGACTGGAAGTTTTTTCCTCACACAAAAGCATAAGTGAACACAATTTCTGTCTCGCTGGTGTTAAATGAAGAGAAATACAGTAGTGCTACCACTGTGGAAATCCTGTCTAACTACAGTACATTCATATGTTTTACCATCCATATGTTTTATACCACTCACAAGCTCTTCTATGCTATTACTGTATTGGTTCTCTTCAAAGGAATGCCTGTGCTAAATAACTGATAGATCATCTTCACCATTATTACATGTACAAGTAAATATACAACTAAAGAATGTACACAATTGCAATTTCAATCAGTGTTTCACTGTTATCTATACATAAGTATCAAGTCTAACAGTGAACAGTCTTGGTCCCAGAAATTCAATTATTATCAAATGAGGTGTGGCCTAATGCGTAAAAAATTGAGCATCCTTAAAATGTTAAAGGTTGAGAATCACTTCTGATACTATAGGTCGTGTGCAAAAGGTAACTACTGGTAATGATCAACTGAAGTTATATTCATGGCAAGTGACTCAATTGTTTGATGAAGTAGCCTATAAATTAGCCATCAAGTTTGTCTCAGGCCTGTCGACTCACTGCCATGCATTTGATTCACTGAACATCCAGAAGCAGAACATAAATCATAATAAACAAAAACATATTTCCTGTCTTGAAATGACACCCTTTAGTTGTCCCTGACATACTGGCTATAATTATTATCTCTCCAGTCATGGCTAAATTAAATTATTGTTCAATTATAAACCACAATCAATCTGTATTTAATCTGAAGAGAGTTGGATTGTTCCTCCAGGAATGCATATAAGGAGCTAATTGCACCTCGATTGAAATAATCCTAATAAATAATTATTCCGGCTGGAAATTGGGATTGATAAGCGGCTTAAAGAGAAGTGAGAGAGGCAAGGTTGAGTCTGTTTCAGACTCTATCTGGCGGCAGGAACTGGCTTTCTTTGAGCTGTAATTTAGTCCAGATGATGACATAGACATATACTTCACAGTATGAAGGAACAGTTGAATTATGATTCTTAGTTCTGTAACACACAAACCCTCTGGAGAGAAATCGGATTTTGGGGAGTTGTCTGAGCAACACATCTCTAAGCTTAGCTACCATGTCCAATGAGTCTTTATTGCCCTTTCATCAAAATGTAGTGGCACCGTCTTCTGAAGCCCGTAGTGAATGTTTAAGGGAATTGGCTGACGATAGAAACGTAGCCTACAATAATTCCTTTCTCATTTTTCCGTCTTTACTCTGTGGTGGACAGAGGGGTGTGGAAGGGCAGTGCGGCTGTTAAAAGTCACAGCTGGCTGGTAGGCTCTGAGGAATCTCTAGGCACATACAGTATTGGCCTTAGGTCTTTACACTCACCACTAGGTTAATACCAGGGGCCCACCACCAGGGGAGGGGCAGAGCAAGGAATAGAAATATCATCTTACATGAGACAACACCTCTTTCAAGGACATGTTTTTCCTTACATGTGGAGTTTCCCCACAAAATCATTCTGTGCAGTTTCTGTGCTAATGTTTCTCGTCAGGGCTTTAATAATAGCCCCTGTGTTTATTAATGTTCCTGTTCAAACACATGGCTCACTGGAATTTAGGTTATTGATTTACCACCGAATGGATCACAATATTATCTTAACATATGACATGGATTATAGCCTAGTGTTCTATACCTCACCATTTTCCCTTGACTATCAAAACAAACACACCCTAATTGTGTGTGTGTGTGTGTGTGTGTGTGTGTGTGTGTGTGTGTGTGTGTGTGTGTGTGTGTTTGACTAGTTTGGTGCATGGTTTTGGTATGGAGTATTTCATGTCATTGGCTCTTTTACTGTCTTTACCCATTTTGGGCGGGAAACCCTTTTGGTTTTTTAAGCATTATGTTATACTTTAGCTATTGAAAAATAGCAGATCTACAAGCTCATAGTGCGGCTACAAGCTTGTCGATCTGCTATTTCTGAAAAATCGTGAAAATGTAGTGCAAAGCTTTGAATATATATTCTTTCAGAGCTAAAGTTTTTAACTCAAATATTTGCTTCTGGGGGGGTCCCTGGAACAACATATTTTCAGATGGGGGTCGGCAGCCAATTACATATAATCGTGGGGGTCCTTGACTTGAAAATGTTTGAGAACGACTGACATAGAAAACTGTCATGATTTATAGTAGAATTGTCCTCCGGTCTAAAATGGGTTAAAAACCAGGTTAGGAATTCAGGTGTGCTGTGCCAGTACTTTTCAGTATATTACATATAAACTGCTTTTAAATAAGCCTGTCTCTTCACGGATAACATGGTTATATTTGTTATTAATTTGATTTATTTTGTTTACACTCATTCCACTGGCACACATATTTCCACATAGACAGCATATTTTCCGTGTCTCCTTTTGCCCTTCCTCTACACACTAATACCACCACTAAACCCACTGTTTTCGTCTGTTGCCATCTCTAGTAACCTGAGAGCGATGGAACTTTGAGGACTGCTGTGTGGCTGTAGCCAGTGTGATATTGTGGTCAGAAACAGAAATCATCCTGTGGAGCTTCCTTCGGCTCAATTGAGATGATGGCACTTGATTACACTGTAAACTATAAATGAGCGTGTTTATGTTTCTTGTCAAATGTATGTCAGCCTGGCTGTGCCTAGGACGCCATACTTGTAGATTAGTGTGTATGTGTGCATATGATTGCATGAGTAGAAGAGGGTAATGTCCCTGGAATCCAGCCCTGTGACTGACTCTCTGTATAGACAATGACTCAGGTTTCACCAAGAGCTGACTTCTACTTCCACCTCTGATCAGTGTGACATTAGTCACGCATTTTAACAGCTGTCACTTGTGTGGGTGAGTGAGTCTGCTCTGACCTTTGGCCTTTCAGGTACAGTATTATGAACCAAGATTAAGATTCAAAAGATGCGGGTAGAATTAACATTTCCATATGTCACACGTCACACACACTCAGACATATGCACGCAAGAATGCACATGCACAAACCCTCCACCTTAGTCACACGCGAACACAATGAAATGCATGCACCTGTCAAGGCCAGGGTTTGAACCAACAACCCTTTTTATTATCCCACAATTTTATAACACTTTCTTTACCCGGTGCAAATTGCCTAAACTGTAATCCTGGGCTCTGCCAACCTGGGGAGAGCCCTGAACTGGACTTATGCTTCCTTCAATGCATGAGGAGTGAGCAGGCCGCTTCTTATCACCTGGCACGCACCGTAGCACGTGGAAGGAACACGTTATTCCAACCAGTTCCTTTCCCCTCAGATGACACACAGTTGAGTTGTATGTCCCCATCAAGTCACCCACATCTGGGAGCCTAGACAGTGTGAAAGCCTGTCTGGCGGACATAAACTCCTGGATGTCTCAAAACTTTCTTCAACTAAACTCAGATAAAACAGAAATAATCCTCTTCGGCCCTCCAGAATCCACCCAAATTCTAAAAGACAATTTTGCCAACCTCTCCATAAATGTAAAATCCACTGCAAAGAACCTAGGTGTTCTAATGGACTCAGACCTTAATTTTAATGCTCAACTTAAAAAAGTGGTTCAAACCAGTTTTTTCCAACTTAAAAACATTTAAAAAAGCAAGTCCTTCCTGTCTAGCGCTGATTTAGAAAAGGTCATTCACGCATTTATCACGTCCCGTCTCGATTACTGTTACGCTCTTTATTCAGGTTTAACACAAAAATCACTCTCCCGCCGCTAGGCTTTTAACCAACACCAAAAAGCGTGATCATATCACCCCTGTCTTGATGTCGCTTCACTGACTTCCGGTCAACTATAGAGTTGATTTTAAAATTATTTTAATCTCCTTTAAGGCTCAAAGAGGTCTTGCCCCTAGCTATATCGCGGAGCTCTTGTCCCCTCACGACCCTCCTCGCAGCCTGAGGTCTGTAGGCAAGGGGCTCCTAAAAATCTGTACTGCGAACTACGTCACAAAGCGTGAATGAGCTTCCAGCCTCACTGACTCCCTCACACGTTTAAAATCCCTATTAATCCCTAATCAAAAAGCATTGCTTGAACCAACAACCTTTTGGTTTAGCCAGTCTATGTATCTCAGGGCCAGGGGTGACCCCAGCCTTTATTTCTGGATACAGGACATTGGCTTTCTGTTGGAGAGCTTCGGCCTCTAGTCCCTTGTGAGTTCAGATTTTATGGTCAGAACCATGTGTTTATTCGTGCAGCCCAAAGTATTCTGTGGATATTGGGGGGTTGGCTATGGATGAGTTACATTTATAAACAAAGTAAAGCTGGATAACAAGCAGTTTCATGTACAATAATAGAGGCCCTTTAAGTGTCTTGTAAGACATCATTTATTTCTGTCTAATATGCATCTGCACATTATTAGCTTGGTTACTAGAAGAATTTAGTAGGCTACCAAAACATTAAATATAATAGGTAAATGACTGAATAAATAAATAGCATAATATAATGCTGTGATTCACATGTGAATTCCATGGCTGATAGAAATCTTCTGCTTCAAATTAGTTTTGCCTGTCTCAATTCAGCATTATATGGAGCACTCGGCACTAGCCACAATCGCCACTAATAGGCAGCCTATATGTTTTTAGCATGCAGATGCACGACTAACAGACAGTGAGTGTGAGCATGCATGTGCACTGACAGGCAGCATCTGATGCACATGCACTGATATATCAAGGGGCTTCAATGAAAACAGGGCAACGGTCCTGACAATATTGTATTACATTCTAATTCATCTGCTGTAGGCTATGTAAGTTTGAATTTGGGTACGTCTGTACAGTGTGAGTGTATGTATCCAATATTCATGCATGTGTGTGTGTGTGTGTGTGTGTGTGTGTGTGTGTGTGTGTGTGTGTGTGTGTGTGTGTGTGTGTGTGTGTGTGTGTGTGTGTGTGTGTGTGTGTGTGTGTGTGTGTGTGTGTGTGTGTGCGCGCGCGCATATGTTTTTGTGCCTTTGATTCAAGGCCAAAGATATTCTGTGAATTTGACTTTGAAGTGTTAAACACGTTCCAAGTGTTTGGCAAAGCAACTCACTCTGTTTGCATGTTGAGGTACGTGAGAACAAGACCAAATCCAAGGGAGCTTTCCCATGTGAATGAGGTTGGAAATTAATTAATTAATTAATTAATTCCAATATTTTATATCAATTGGATGCGTCCATTCCTGCAGAAGATCATCTTAACTTTAACATAGGGTTTTCATTACACCTCCTGAGAATCAACTGAGGTCCAGTAGAGTAAAAGGTCAAATTACAGCAATTTCAGTTTTAACACTTTCAACCTCACTACCTTATTTTGGGGGCATCATACAGTAGGGAAATAGCAGATTTATGACACATCAAGACACTGTGATGATGCACTGTGAGCTTGTTGATCAGCTATCGCCATGAGACAATGTTTTAATACCATGGAGTATAAAATAGGGCTTACTGTAAGTGTTTAAGATTAATGAAATATAACTGTAGTCATCAACATCCTAGTAATGTTTTGGTAATGACCTTCCAAAGATTATTCATAATATAAATCAGTGTGGTGGTGAGTAGGGTGCTAGAAGCAAAAAGACAGTTCAAGACACTACTAGCCCGATGAGTTTTTGATGGATCTGTGTTTTCAGCTTTGAGGTCGGAGTTATGATGACTGTAATGTGAGCGCTCAAGATTCTGTGCTAGATCCTCACTCAATGTCCAAACAAACCAGATGGTTGGAGTCTTGACACTACTATGAAAACGTTTCAGAGCAGAGAATAGAAAAACTTTTTGAATCTAATCTCCTCTCCATTTTACATGCTCTTGGATGAAATCTGTTTGGCAGTGGCGTGAGGGACTTCATCTGCCTCAGCGGTAACGAAAGGAAAGGTACTATGTTTACCCAGGGTAACTGGACTAAGCTCAAGAACTTGGTTCGGTTGTGTTTGGAGGTCATCACCTTTTGCCTCCGCGTTTTCCAGATTTCCCGCAGACCCTCGTTACACAGCGAGGAGGAGGTGAATTATGAGTTGGTGTTCCACTGAACTCTGCTGAACCCATGCAGTCAGTGATTTGTCATACTACTAATGTCTCTCCCTCAAATTCTTTATGGCGTGCATATGCGCACTAATAAGTAATAACATGTCTGCTTTTATATCATGCACACAGTAAAATCCTGAGTCAGACTGTAAAATGATTCATTTTTAATATGTTGGCCTTTATGATGGTTGTTATCCATGAATAAGTGAAGATCAAACAATCAGGGGTTCCCAAAGTGGGGTTCGGGGACTCCCAGGGGTCCTTGAGGCAGTTCCAGGAGGTCCCCAGCTAAATGATAATTTGGAACCAAATGGACCCTTATGGGTCCATATCTGAACACGGGTGAGATGAGACAGTAGACACGCACACACATGCACGCAACGCACGCACCCACGTTTGTGGGTGGTTATTTATGGTCTAATGATAGACCAGTAATAGTATCACATACTGTAGAGGTGGGTGGTTATTTATGGTCTAATGATAGACCAGTAATAGTATCACATACTGTAGAGGTGGGTGGTTATTTATGGTCTAATGATAGACCAGTAATAGTATCACATACTGTTGTAGAGAATGTGGAGAAAACAAATAGCTACCCATGGGAAATCACAATGTCTATGTTTCTACAAAAGGAAGTGGGAAATTGAACAGTGTTTTTGCATGTGAAAGAAAGCCGAGTCAGATGTGTGTGTGTGTGTGTGTGTGTGTGTGTGTGTGTGTGTGTGTGTGTGTGTGTGTGTGTGTGTGTGTGTGTGTGTGTGTGCGCGCCCGTGTGTGCGCGCCCGTGTGTGCGTGCGGCCGCGTGTGTGTGTGTTCAGAACACATGCACTTGCTTGTGGTTTATGGTTGAGTCATGATATGTTCCAACTAGAAGCATGGGAGTTCCAGAATTCCATCCATAAAAGGGATTGGACCCAATCCCATATGGATTCCATCAATCAATCACAGCGAGTTAGGAGGAAAACGTCACTAGGAGAAAGAATTATTATAAACCAACCGATGGCAAGATTAAACAAAACAAATAATACTTATTTCTGAAAGTTCATCGTCAGTAAACCACAGCGATTTCCGGAGATGGGATCGATATCAGAAAAAAAGCACAAGAGCACAATGGCCAAGTTAAATATTGTGGTTTCCAGCTAGTGTGGCACAATGCAAATTCTAAATGGCCCCTAACAATGAACCATTTATCTTCTATCATTTCAGCCGGGAAAATGATCAAAACACTGAATCAGCAATTTCTCAAACATTCAGAAGGCGCCTATGTTCATTTTCCTGGCACAGTTTCCTGGCATTTGGTATTGCCCCCTATAGGCTAGTTTAAAATACATTCACCAGAACATAAGCAATATATTTTACTCTGGCTGGCTGTGGCTCGGTGCAACCATCTAAACTTGTCCTCTCAAGTCCAGCACGTGCTCAGCTTTCAAGGATGATGAGTGAACCCAAAGAAACATCAAAGGACTATCTAGTGTACCTACATTATACAGCCCCTAACCTAACCTAGTCGAGAACACAATGTTGACAATATTCATACCAGCTTTTTCCATTTCATCCTTTAACGTAATCCAATACATCACTGCAGACACCATAAACCATAAATCTGACCTGGAGCCTGGAGCTGAACTGGAGCCTACTGTAAATCTATAGTTCTCTGGAGAGGTAATGAATTAACCTGTCTTTCTTTTTTTACCTGTTCCCTAGCTGTGAGAAACCTTTGTGTTTAAGCATGCCGCAACAACTTTGTGACATTCAGGTAACACGTGTTACTGTAGCTCTAAAACTGTCCTGTTTTGTTGGCAGGGTGCAGGGGTAGAGTAGATGGATGGTAACCGCAAGGTTGCCAGTTCGACCCCAGGCTCCCCCAGAGTTAATGTCGAAGTGTGCTTGAGCAAGAAACTGAACCCCTAATTGCTCCTGATGTGCTGGTTGGTGCCTTGCATGGTTTCCGGGTGTATGAATGGGTGCATGTAATGCACAATCTATGTAAAGCGCCTTGGATAAAGGTGCTGTATAAATGCACCATTTTCCATTGACCATACAGTGCTGCTCAACCTCAACTCAGGAACTAAACCCTCCCACTACTACGAGCAAAACAAAAGAGTTACAGAAAGAAAGTCGGAGAGCACAGGACCAGGTATTGTAAATCACAAGGTTTTTTAAGCCAAATGATTAGTTGAGTCGTGAAGTATACTGCAGTCAAACAATTTAGCTAATAAATAATACTCCAGTTGAACATGGGTTTCCCTTCAGTCCGATTGCCTTTATCGGACACGCTCTACAGAACCCAGTGGGGCACAATGAAGTAGTTGCACAGATCAAACCCCCCTGACATCTTGGAGTCACATAGTAAACTACTTGTTCATTCCCTCCCCTACTTTCCCTGTTTCTCCATCATTCCTTCCTTTAACTGCCGCCTGGAACTGATGAGTCACGTTTCTGATAATCTGCAAGACATTCTTTTATAGTAGGAGGAAGAATGCAGATCTCTTTAATCCCTCACCCATTACCTCTCCTTGCCCTCTGACATCAACTGCTGACTGCTCTGTTTGCTTTTTTACTCACCCTGATACATGCATGGGATCGAGTCCACAGAGGGGGATGGTACGCGTGTCTGTGTGTTTGTGGTGTGTGTGTGTGTGTGTGTGTGTGTGTGTGGGGGGGGGGGCAGACAGAGAGGGAGAGAGGGAGAGCGGAAGAGCGGGAGAGAGAGGTTGTTTGTATTGGATTCTCAGGTAAGGCACTTGGCACTGCATGCAGCTATAAATCCTACATTCCTTTCACCTTTTTAACTGTGTCTTATCCAGAGGAACTTAGAATGAGCCTAATATTTTGAAAAGAACACTTAAACAGGGCACATTTTCTATACATGGGTTGTTACAGAGATCAATCCTGTGACCCTTTTGCCACAGGATAGATTATATTACGGACTCTAGTCACCCCGGGTTGGAGTCTGGCAGGGGGGCTTAAGCATGCACTGCCACCAGTACGGTATTGCACACCGAAAATAACCAAGCTCTCAATGTGTGACAGCGCAACACGTCAGCTTGTAGATCGGCTATTACTGTATGTTCTGCATGCGACATGATTCACATGCAGCCAATTAGGCTATACTGCTCTAGTCTAAGCCACACTGCCAGTCACTCACTTCAACACCACCAACAAACCTCCCTTCATTTGTTGAGGCAGAGTGGACTGAACCAGCATGCCACTGTGTCTGAAGCTCTCTGTCAGGATTAGTGCCTCTGACTTCTAGTTATTCTGGGGACCGGAGGTCTTAAAGCTCTGAAAGCCCACTGAATGAATATGAAAGAAGCTCTGGACCGCAGATGACATGTGTTTCTGATCACAACATCCCTCAACATGAGAGTGATGACCTAGAACATTTGAGAATAACCCCCCAATACCTCCCTCCTTCCCACTCTCTTTCCATCCATATAGCCGATGTTGGGTCATAATGGACAATAAAACCATCACCTCCCATTAGAAGCATAGAGGCTATCAGGGACCTGCTGGTAATACAGCATTTTCCCCTCCTCTGGTCTGCATTCACTTTCATCTGCTCCATACTTTCACTCCTCCTACCACATTAAGCACACGTGCATAATTTCCTTCAGACGATTACTATGTCACACAGTAATGAAAACCAGACCTTGTTTCCCTCAGTCACATGCAATTAGGACCCTTAGTTAACAGAATGCAACATGAAAACAAACCACTAATGAGCCAGTAACTGCTACTTAAACTGTGTAATAAGGCCTAGCAAATATGTGTAATATATAGGTTACATGTTTTAGGAGATTGAAGAAGACTTTGGGATAACTAGATAACTATCATCGGCTGTAAAAGATAAGGTGCACATTTTCTGCCAAATATAAATAGCAGTTGCAATTGCTGAGCTCTTTGCTAAGGAATAAGTAATGAGAAACACAACAGGGGACTGCTTTCCTATAATTCACCATTTTAGGTGCACTGCAGATAAAGGGGAACGGTGGCACATTCGGTAGCAATGTCGACTCACAGCTAGAAGATCCCGGGTTCGATTCCCACCCGGTACGTATGTGGGCTCTGGAGGCGTGTTCTCTCCTCTGTGTCATACCCTGTCATGCCCAAAATGGCCTTTCTGTGTGGAGTGTTCTCCCCATGTCCCCTATAGGGTAGTGTCTCCCCCTGATCTGCCTCTACAGTAAATTTAATTAATCATGAGGAAATTTGAGGAAAATGTCTATTTCCCTATGTGGAACAATAGCAACATCTGCCCGACGCTCCATTCCACCCAAGCATTCAGATTTATCTATGAGCCAACCGCTGGCCATGATTAATGGCTCAGAAAAAGTTCTGAACGCATTACAAGGTGGCGGGTTCTATCACTTTTCCAGAAATTGTAAGAGGCACAAGAGACTAAAAGAGATGACATAGACAAGACAGTCCCTTAGCTACCTGCTATGGGCTGTAAAGCCTGACAATGATTAGTGCTGAGAGGCCACACTCGATTTATCCTGCCAACAAGACCTTCTCCTTAGGGGTCATTAGAGCATGAAGAAAGGGGTCACCCTCCGTTTTAACGTCCCATTGCTTAAATCTCAGTAGAAACATACATCCACTCACATGACCTCATTTTCTCCTCCACATTAAACTTTCAGGAGGCGCTGCATCAACGTCCTCAGCAGGAGAGCTGACATCAACCACAGTAGCTCTCCAAGCAGGATATGATATGAAACATGGCAGTGAACAGCAACTGGCTAACTCCCACATTTCCACCCGCAGGAGGACAATGTGAGTAGATTTACAGTTGTAACTTGTGTGTAACAGTATAGGAAATTATACATATGCGTAGGCATTATAATCCACCAATAGTATAGTAATATATAAGCAGGTGAGTTTGGGCTCCTCCTGTACAACCTCTGCAGTGTTTTATTTAATTTTTTAAGTAGCCTATATTGTACTGTGTTTTGCTTTTATAATGCATTGATTTCAGATTGCACTTTTTGAGAGATTCAATGCATGCAGTTAACCGAGAGTTATCCCACACAAACTGTCTTGGTAAATAATAATGTATTATATTTATTCAGCATAAATTGGTTCTATGCTTCCGTCCAGAGAAAGCATGCAGTAATTTATGGTTCCATCCATCCATCCATCTTCAACCGCTTATCCGTAGTCGGGTCGCGGGGGTAACAGCTCCACCAGAGTGCTCCAGACTTCCCTCTCTAGAGCAACATTAGTGACTTCCTCCTGGGGGATCCCGAGACGTTACAAGGCCAGTGAGTCGATGGGTTTCCTCCAACTGCGCCTTGGTCTGCCCCGGGGTCTCCTCCCAGTGGGACGTGCCTCGAGGTCCTCTCTAGGGAGACGCCCGAGAGGCATCCTAACCAGATGCCCGAACCACCTAAGCTGGCTCCTTTCCAGGTGAAGAAGCAGCAACTCTACTCCGAGTCTCTCTCGCATGACTGAACTTCTCATCAGTTCATGCATCTTATTTCTACTCAACGGATGAATGGAAAAAAGTGCTTGCATGCCTTTCTTTTCTTTCTCTCTCCGTGCAGGGGAAGAGAGTGTTTGAAACCCTTTGATTCAGCTACTGAGTAAAACCTCACAAGAGTTAATTGCTAAATAAAGCTAAAGTGCATATTATTGTATTGTAAACACGAGCAGGTAGTATAGTAGGTATTTTTCCATAGTATTCTCCCTGTTATCCACTTAGGTAGTTAAGCAGGCTCCTCACTTTTGTTTGGCATTAGGTACAGAGGAGTAGTTAGGTTTTCTTTTGCTAATACCGGTTAGATTTGGGAGGGGTTTACGCTAGCATATTTTGTTTATTTCATTGCTTTAGGTCCTGCTCAGCCCTGCTCACCTTGTTTGCACTGGTAGCACTTAATAAAACTGTCTCCACTCTGTATGCCACAAAGGAGTACTGATATAAAACAACTTTTGGCATTAACCACCTTGGTTTTGTCCCAAGGGGCCTACCAGTGTGGTTTGGGCTTAAAAGGTCCACTGTGGTGGTTCATGGCCAACAGCAGGAAGCATGGATTAGCGGTTCCCAGTGGTGTCATGGGAGCATTTCCATAGGAGCATGTCATACTCGTAGAACGCAGTACCACGCCGTGGTACCAGTAATGTTTTGACGTGCACGCACAGGGACGGAACGGTGCATGTGCGTGCACGCTAGAAAGCGTCCCCCTAGAAGATTGAAGAGAAGGCGCATCTAATCGACCTCGCGTCACCAGAGTTTCCAAGACGCACCAACTACCCAGTGAGTGGTCTCACCCCTGTTTTCACACCGTGTCAGTACCGTGCCGAATTAAAAAAAGCTTTTACACTAATTCAAACTTAGCATCGGCCAAGAAAAGCCAAGTTTAAACGGTTACACGAGCTTTACAGCGGTTGTTTAGTCAGCCGCTTCCATGTTTATCAAGGAAACGTGCATGTCGAGTGAACTGAAGTCAGTTGGAAATCAAATTTTACTTTCGACCAGGGGAGGCGCCGGGGAGGCGCTAAAGCTTTTCAACTTCCTTGAAAAACAAGCTAAACAACAGCTGTAAAGCTTGTGTAACCGTTTAAACTTGGCTTTTCTTGGCCGATGCTAAGTTTGAATTAGTCTAAAACTAAAAGATGTTTGTCTGAATATTTTAAGTAAATATTGTGTTGTGTGTCTAAAACTCATACACTATTTAACAATAGACTTAGGCTATATGCAGCCGTTCTGTGCATTGCATTGCTTTGTGCCGCATTGCGAGCTTGTACAGTAGATCGGCTATTGTCACTACTTCTTAAACATTTGTTTCTAATTTATTACTGATTTATTTCTACTTCAGGAAATTACTGAAAATCATTTAATTTGTTTTGAATTCATGAAAAAATAATATTTTTTTTGGGAATGTTTTTTCCGACATCATTTTTTTAATCATTATTTCAAAACACTAAAAGTGTTTTGAAATAATGATTAAAAAAATGACTAGATGTCGGAAACTAAAAAATAAAGGGACCCATACAAATGTGCCCACGACCCACAAATGTGTTCCGACTCAGTGTTTGGTAAACACTGGAATAGACGATGACGGTGCGAGGAGAGGAATGTGGAATGTTTCCAGGATATCTCGTCTTACAAGAAGATGGATAGGAGTTTGTCCCAGTGGGGTGATTACCTTCTTACTCATCCCAGTGTCGTCTTCTCCATCATGACTAAATGACCAAAAGCAGGCTTCCTCTGCCACCTTCAGATGTAAAAAAAAATAATCTGAGATGATGGAATGATGGAAGACCTTCTGAAAGCTTCATGCAGGACAAAGATAATCACTTCATAAGTCACTTTCTTCTTTCTGCTACTGTATGGTCAAATTATAGCTACTCAGAGCAGATTGATACATGCAACATATATCAATCAGGCTGGAATTCTTCCCTACATCTTGAATGTGACTTAAATCCAGGATTGGAGGGAAACAAAATAACATACCGGTATATTTAGAGTTGAAGGAGCAGTTATCACAACATGGTTGCAGTTTGAACTGTTGAAGTAGGATATTTTACATGTGACTGATTTGTCTCTGCTCGATCGACTCTCTTCTTTCCATCTGCAGGCTTACTCAAACCAAAAACCACCGACTGTGTGTAGGCAGTCGTAACAGAAGCAAAAAGTGAACATTTCAAACTGCCTAGTGTGCTACGCATGACAGAGTGAAGAAAATGCCACCTGTTTGTGTAACATGGTAGTTATTGATGGGGGCCAACCTGGTTTGAAGTGGGGTCATTCTCAGTGTTGGGTCACTGCATCACTCTCATGCATCCCACATCTGTTTTCCAGAGGGGTGCAGTTGATGATTCATTTGTGGATGATCCACGTGTGGTTTTTATTGATTTATTTCACACTTGTACATTGTGGACCTCTTGATTTTCCTTTCACTGTAGATGGGAATATCATGACTCTCTATCAAGTCATTTTACCATTTCCTTCTTTGGAACTCAGAAAATTGCTGATGCATGCAGAAGGGTCTGGTCATACTTAATGTATTTTCTCTTCGGAAATGTAGATTGTCTGATACAGTATATGATTTGACCAAACAGTGATATTGTGTATTTCATAATATCACAATTTCACAATGTAAAAATGTATGGTAAGTTGGTAACCCTGGTGTCCCTGTCATTTTTCAACCATTTTATAATGTTTTTGTTTTTCTTTCTTAAAAAAAACAAAAACAAAAGCACGAATGTTAGCCCATGTCCTCACCCATCACAACAGTGGTCCCTGCAGGTTGGTTCTGAGTAAGGGTGGTTTCTTTTCTTTTTTCTTTTTTTGTTGTTGCGTGTGGCCATGACATCACTCACATGCACACAATCAGTCATTCAATCATTGTCTGTGCTAATTCTCTGTCTCTCCTCCCCACTCCTGACACACCCAGGCTGGTATACCTGCAGCAGATTCCCCTAATTGTCCTCTGCTGCAGCCCTCTGCTATAAAAGCCAGCCAGCTCAGTGTCATGGCAGACACAGACCCAGCAACATCTCAGTCCCACACTATGTCAATACTTGTTTTCAGTTAAACTTCATTTACTTTAGTTTGGCCTGGAGATGGCCGGCATTCATAGTTTTCGTTGTAGTATTTAGTTGGTTGTAAGTTAGGGGAGGGGGGAAACAGCTTTGACGTCCCTACAGGGGGTGGCCTGGGCCCCCCCCCCCCCCCCCATTCTCCTGTTTTGGCTGGCATCTCCAGGTCTCCTTTGTTCTTCTAAGTTGGTAAAGTACCACTGAAATGTATTGTTTGATATTTTGGTTGCTCACATGTACCCAGTTATTTAATACCTCTGTGGGGAAGTTGGATGTGATTTTGTGATGTCCTTCCTTTATGTTGAGGTCTCCAATTCGAGCCACTTGTGTTTCTTACATACTTTGTTTGGAGACCGCAACGGTTTTTACAAATTGAACTCTGAATCCATACTTAAAACAAGCAACACTATTTAGGTGGTAAATCTGGGAGGAAATAGGTGGAATGCTCTAGTAGAGCTAAGTGCAACCATAGACTGTTACCATAACATAACCTCCCTGACCTATTACGCACATGGGGCATTGCAAGTGCCTGCCTGCCTGCCTGCGTGCGTGTGTGCACAGTTTAAAGTGATGGCAGCACATCAACCATGAGCCTGACATGAGACTGTTTGAGGTGGGTTTAAAATAGACCCCTTTTACCTCTAGGATCAGCAAAGCAATTGGCCTCTGTTTTATTCAGAAGTGACGACAATAATCATAATCGGTGTAGAATATTATGCGAGACCTTCTCACTTAGGGATAATTATCATAAAGAAAGGGATCCCCATGTTTCATCCATTTAATCCTACTGAATTCTCAGTAGAAATATCCACTAAACATGACCTCATTGCTGACTCAACATTAAACTTTCGGGAGTCGTCATATTTATGTCCATCAATGTCCTCAGCAGGAGAGCTGACAACTCTCCAAGCAGGATATGAACAGGCAGTGAACAGCAACTGGCTAATTCCCACCACCTGCAGCAGAGAAGATCTTAGAACTCCAATATACTCTCCACTGGCTGCCTGTAAGTGCCAGATGCGATTTTGTACTTATTACATATAAATCCCTAAATGGGCTGGCCCCTATACCTATTCCTTGAGATGCTGTCCCCTCCTAAATCTGAGTGCATCCCAGATCATCGGATAAGGCCCTCCTTGAGGTCCCTATGACGAACTTAGTTACCAGGGGTGATCGGGTCTTTTACGCCCGGGCACCTAAAATCCTAGATTATGGAACGCTCTGCCGGTGCATGTAAGGTTAGCAGACTTGGCACATCTGTGCCTTTTGTTTAAGTCACTTTTAAAAACCCACCTTTACACAGTGTTTTATACCCCAAATGCTGGTTTTTTTTTTTCTCGTTTTCATATTGCTTTTGATTGTGACTTGCTTTATGTTGTTTTTTAACCTTGCTCTGTACAGTGCCACCTTTCTTTTATTTTTATTTTTTGTGTCTACTACTAATAATTCCCAATGCATTTTTCCCATAGACATTTCAAAAAGTATTTATTTAAAGACGGTTACACCGCGGACAAAGCCAACTCGAGCCGTGAGAAATCGTGACAATAAACACTATTTTGGACCAAACACATAATTACAAAGAAGAATATCAATCAATAAATCAATCAATCAAACTAGTACTATTGTTGGTCAGCATCTGCACAATGGTGATAGTGATTGTTGTACATTCATCACAGAAAGCAGTCCTTCAACTGAGGTGCTCTTAATGACATAATTTGACCAGAAGAGGTCATAAGTAAGAAGTAGACTGTTAAACTGAAACAACATTCAGATACTTGGAAATTATGGAATTGAATTGGTTGATACTGCCATCTAGTGGCACAGGACATACTGACCATGCTTCACCTGGCCTGACTAATTCAAATTGTATGTTGGTTGGAAAAATAATAATAATAATAATACAGACTAGTAGGACGTAGCACGTGGAAGGAACATGATATTCCAACCAGTTCCTTTCCATCAGGCTCCCCGGCTGGCCAGGGGGAGGCAGTTCTAGAGACTGCATGTTTTTTGAGTGGTGCAGCCACTCCAATGACCAGCAACTGTGCTATATCCGGTGTATTTACGTCCATGTGACGTCCATTAATATGCATTGTCCTGTCCAAATAAATAAAGTAAAGTAAAGCAATGTCCGTCCGTATCAATGTACCTACGGTATGTGTGTACAGTATGTATGTATGTATGTGGGGGCTTTTTTGTAAAATCCCAGACTACAATACCTTCATATATTTCTAAAAATCCAAAGTAAGGTTACCAGTGAAGGGCAACATGCCTATTCACTGGGGACTATGCGAGGCAGAGGCGTCCACCCCCCTGAATCCAAGTTACACTAGACTGCATATATAAACCATGGTCCGAAACCATCCTCTAAAACACAATGGTAAAATGGATATACTTGGCAAAAAATGGACATTAATAAAACAACCTAAAACCATAAAAAAGTAAAAGTTCACAGCAAGGCCTGGATACCATTTTTTTAATTGAACAGAAAAGTGAATGAGGTGTGGGTGTAATATGTAGGTGTTTGATAATCAACTTCTTTCATTTAGACCACTGTTTGCAATGTTTTAATCCATCTATGCTCCATTAGTTTCCGCTGTCCACTGGTCCATCGGACTCCACATTCCAGACCTGAAACGATAAGGTTAGTGATAGGATGGGAAAGTGTGTGTACAGAGTTGTGTGTATGTCTGCTCGTTTGATGTGATATAGGTGTTGTTTGAGGCGTGTTTGGTGTGTTTGGTTTCTCCATGTCATGTCATGTCGTGTGTGTGTGTATGTACAAAGTGGCTGTTGAGCTGTTCACACTGTGCATAGGTGCATGATGGGATGCTGAGTTTTAGTGTAACAGTACAGAACAGACCAGATGCAATAGTATTTGTTGACCACCAAGTGTCACTGTTGCACCACTCACTTCAGACAGATCTGATTTTTGTGAGGGTACCTGGCTCTATTTTCGTCCTCACTAAACTTCTTATCCCTAAACGTCTTTGCCATTTTCTACTCTTTTGAAAAACATTTTTGAATAGTTCAACTAGACGATCTACATCGACACGTTGTGAGCTTGTAGATTGGCTATTTGAACTATTCAAAATTGTTTTTCAAATAGTATAAAAATGGAAAAGAAGTTTAGAATAAGGGGTTTAGCATGGATGAAAATAGAGCCCCTAGTTCCTACCTTAGGGAACATGGGGAGAACATGCAAACTCCACACAGAAAGGCCCTTTTGCCAACCCCACCCATATGGTCACTGATGACGTGGAGGAGAGAACACGCCCCCATGCGTCCCCAGCGGGAATCGAACCCAAAACCCAATACTGAGATAATCTTAACAATGTATTGATGTAATTGTTGTCTGTGTGAAACCATGCAGACGTCTGGCTTTTTATCAGCTATACTTGGGTGTGGTGATCAGCTATACTTGGGAGTGGTGAGCAGAGGAGAGCAGAGGAAAGTCACGTAGAATGGGGTGAGAGGCCAACATTCCATGTGACAGAAATGTTTTACTATGGGGCTAATGGTAAAGAGCTTATCTACTGTACTGCCATTACCTACAGCCAGTCTCGTGACCTTGAGGAAAAGTGCCTCTTGCTTCACGTGAGGAAAAATATTCAAAAGAAAAGAAATGTAAACCCTTAGTCTAATCACCAGTATAGTAGTCTACAAACATTGTTGTATCATTTTGTGGTACTATACAATCTACGTAAAGTTTATGTTTTCATCCAAATAAATCCTAATGGGCCATATAAGGCAATAAGAAAAGTAGTAAAGGACGGTCTGTAAATCTTACCTGTTAATTGAAGGTCAAAAAAGGAATGACTTGTCAAGCCATGGGCATCAAAGCAGCTCTATTTCACTTTCCTTCCCATAGTCAGGTTGGTGTGGTCTAGACTGAAACAAGAGCAGAGATCCATTATGATTTACAATGCCTCATTCATTACCATCCAGCGCTCTGAAGGTCAGTGGTTGATTAAATCTCTCGCTGTGCTCCTTTATCATTTATTGAGTTCAATCCCACTTAAGCAAGTGAGAAAAATACTCTCATCACAGGCTAATCTTTATTGGAATACTAGTTCAGAGAAGACATTTTGCACACCCTATCTGACATGTGGTTAATGAATGTGGACTCTCAGTGGGTGCTTAAAGCATAAAGACCATGTAACAGGATCCGGTGGAGAACAGGATGAGAGTGTTCACGGTCATACAATCTCACAAAACCCACATTCAACTGGCACCAAGCTTATGTGGGTTATCAGGGACAAAAGACAGCACTTGGCAATATTCCTCTGTGGTAAGATTAGTGTCATTTATCAAAAGTGTGCAAACATCTTGTGTATTATATTCCACCTACAAGATCCTTCACAGCTTCATTCCTTCGAGGTTGTGCATTCCATAAATTGTGGCATCTTTCAGTATTAAGAATTTGAGCGGTTTCAAGACACACCCACAAGCCTCACATGAGAAGTTTGAAAGAGTGGTGATGACAGCAGCAGCAGGCTGACAGACGGTGTTCTTTTTTGTGTGCGTTTTTCTTTTGCAAAATATCTGGCATTAGTCAGTCAGTTTTCAAGGTTAAAGGATGCAGGCAGGAGGAAAGCCCAACAGGAGAGCTGCCCTACCAGGCTCATAATTACTCCCTGGCAGGTTGAGGCTGGGAACTTGGCAACAACCTGAATGCAAATGACACCGCAGGAGGCCTGGGTGTGGATGTTCTGAAAGCTAGGCTGTTTTGCTTTCTATCAGCAATACAGGACAATGTATTAATGACACACTCTTGGCCTTACATAATATAATTCAATAAAGTGTTCAACAACGCTGCAGTGTAGCTGAATGAATGAGTGACAAATAATCCCCTACAGTCTTGATTAATTCATGATTCAGATAATGGGGGGAAATTAATTGGTCAGGTATTGAAGTCTATACCACACAGAAGAAACTGGAGTCCAAAATTATATGCACCCATGCACTTCCCTTTATGCTTTAAAGGACTCAAATAACCAATTGAGAATAAAATAAACCACCTAATTGTGTTTCCTGCCTTTATTGTATAACACCATGACTTATGAAAATACTTGATTGTGCAATTGTTCCCAGTTAACCATGATGTAATGGATATGACATTGTTTTTTTGTGTATGCATGCACACACACACACACACACACACACACAAAAACAGTGTGTGTGCGTGCGTGTGTTTATCACATAAGCCACACGAGCAAAACGCACATACGCCAGGAAGGCATGAGGCTGGGGCTAGCATCTTGCATAAGGCTTCTGGGGAAAACCAGAGGGATTCTGGAATGCCAAAGTTAACACGTGTCTAGTTTGTGTGTGTGGGTGGGTGGGGGGGGGGGGGGGGGGGGGGGGGGGAGAGAGAGAGAGCATTTTAGTCATTGTGCAATATAAAGGTAACCTCATGTGGAAAGATAGTTTGGATATTGCAAATGAGCTGGAGGGAGGTCATCTAAAAATATAAAACTTGATCATGCGAATGCAACTCCAGAAACACAACAAGGCAAGGCAATTCAACACTATTTGTATAGAACATTTCAACAAAAAGGCAATTCAAATGCTTTATACAAAACATTACAAGCATTAAGACAAAGTGCAAACGAAACAAATACTGAAAGGTGAGATAATAGAAAATAAGAATAAGCTAAAATAAAACTGATACCAATACAATATTTAAGTTGCAGTGCAGGCAAAAGCCCAATAAAAGGTAGCAGCAAACAGAAAAGTATTGATTTATTTAAAAGAACTGAGAGTAGCAGATTGTTCTCCAGACATGTGGTGCATAAAAACTGAATGCTGCTTCTCCACATTTAGTACTTTAGTTTTGGGAACAGAAAGCAGACCTGTCCAACCTGAGAGGCATGGATGGTTTAGCTGTTTAGCCTATAACCTACTGTATAAGTTCAGATATGTATTTTGGTAAATTGTTACAGTTGCGGGAGGACATAAAACTCACGGATTGCAGCTTTAATTTAGGAAGGTTTGGGGGTAACACCAAACATTCTGTCATACCTGTGGTTTGAAAGGTGTCATCCTTCATTTGGAGATACTATAGTGAATGCGACATTACCTCTCACAGCTTACTCTCAGCTCAAACTGTGTGCACCTTCCCCATGTGTACTGTCATGCAGCAGCCCATCTAGCATCTCAGTGTGGGCCCTGCTATTTAAAACTTTTCCAACTTTGCTGCTCCAAATCATTAGCCTATGCATACACACACATACTGTACCTGTCTTGTATGTGTGTGCGCAGTTGCACACACACACACACACACACACACACACACACACACACACACACACACACACACACACACACACACACACATACATTCTGACATTTATATACTGTATCTGCCTAAACCAACACTGCACACTGTAGGATATAGGGCATGGCTTGGCACGGCATGATTCGCTGCAAGATAAAGATAACAGACTTCCCCAGGGAGTCAAGAGAACCTCATAAAATTTTAACAACCACTTAAGGAGATATCTACACAGAATCCCCAGAGTTTTATTGAAACATTGTCTTTCAATAAGACTCAGCTTCTGTAGGGATAGGGGTGGGAGTATATTATACTCCCCAGCATATTTGCCAGTTAAGTTTGGGTGACACTGCAGTATAATATCTGCCTGGCCTGTTATAGCCTCCAACAGGAAAAAATATTGTGATCCTGGGGAAGAAACAAAGTCATAGAATTATGTAGTCCATCTGTGTGATATATGTAACTTTTACAAGTTAAAGCATGCGCTGTGAAAGGGCACATTCAGTGCCAAATCATGAAAGTGCCTAGGGTGTATAAGGCAGTGTCACAGTGTAAGCCAATGGGTTTGTGTGTGTTTGGCACTGTTTGCATGCTTGCACGTGTTCATGTCTGCAGCTCTGCAAAAACGTGTAAAACATATTGAATTTCAGCAACTTCATGGCACCCATTTCATTGTCTCCAGTGTCTGTAGAATTCCAACACAAGCATCTCACACTACTATATTAGGAAATGTGTGATTACCTGGACCAAGTCTCATTAGGAAAAGTATTTAAACCCACAATGGCAAATATTGAGACAAAAGCTGTACATAGGAGGGGCTAGCTCCCTTCAAACAATCACACCTGTGTGAAGTGAGGGGCACTCTTATCATCACACATCATCATACATCACCTCATTCCGGCCTATATCACAATTTGCGTTCTCAATGTTTGTGTTTATGCAATGTTTGTGTTTACACAAACACTCAAAACTGGCCATTCATTATCAATGGCATGCAATGCAGTGTTGTTTTTGGTAGCAAATTTTTATTTTAGTTTTAGTCAGTCTCTTGAATAGTTTTAATTTAGTTTCAGTCACATTTTAGTCACCTTTGCTGGAATGTTTTAGTGTTAGTCTAGTTTTAGTGGACTAAATATAAGATTTTAGTCGACTAAATCTACAGTTGATTTAGTGGACTAAAATGTATTTTGGTGGGCTTTGATGCCGTCGTAATGACTGTATACTTGCTGAAAATAGCAGATCTACAAGCTCACAACGCGTCGCAGTGCATGCGCTGTGAGCTTGTAGATCTGCTATTTTCAGCATGCAACCGTGTAAAATGGCTTATACTGGATCTCTTGTCCACTACTAGTCCCTTCCTAACATTTTAGTCTAGTTTTTATTTGTTGACGAAATTGTCAGTAAATCAAACAGGAACATATATAGTGCTGGATCATGACTACAATATATGAGACATAATAATGTGCCTACTGCAGCAAGGCTGACCTTGCTGAGATGTCTCTCGTAGCCTAACTATAAAGTATACCACAGATCAGGCAGTACACAATACATATCAAGTACACTGTGTCTCACGTTCAAGTACACAGACATGGGCAACTCATAACAGTCATAGCCTGATTTTCATATAGTTTCCATTTAGTTTGTCAGTGAAAAAAGGTAGTTGACGAACATTTCGTCTTAGTTTTAGTCGACGAAATCAACACTGATGCAATGTTTGTGTTAGGACAATGTTTGTGTTTCTACACACCCTCAAAGCTGGACATAGGAGGGGCTAGTGGCCCTCAATTATGCAGCCCCACTTGTCCCAACAAACATTAATATTTCAAAAACAAATGTGTATAATGTTTGGTTAAAATTATATATTATCAGACAATCCTATAATATACAAATTATAGGTCAAATTACTGTATATGACAAGTAAGAAACTGAAGCTTCTAGGACTCTGCTTAGACTGTACATTGCCATGGTCTGACCATATCAACAAGGTACTTGACAAAATGCAAAGAGCACTTGCAATATATAACACGTGCAACCGATGGTCTGCTTCAAAAATTACAAGTTGCTCAAAACACGGCTGTCAAACTAGTTCTGAGTTGTTCCTATAGGACAAGTGTTGAACACATGCATGAGCAACTCACTTGGCTTAGTGTCAAAGTAAGACTTACTTCTAGTTTAGTTGTACATTTTCATAGTTCACACCCAAGACTCCATTTGTATATTCTAAGATAACTTACTGCTCAGCAAGAATGAAAGGAAATGTATAGTGCTAATGGGGCTCTGTATAATAAACAAACAAACTGCTGTGGTCATCGCCATTCTCTTGCAGTAGGACAAGCTGCGTGACAACAACAGTGCTACTAGTTAAATAAATCTGCAGGTTATTCAAACCAAATATTGATTTCTCAAGTTGAAACATTGTGGAACGACCAGCCATTATCAAATGATGGAGGCAAAGGCACACACTTGTCAGAGTTTATATTGTTTATTTTCCCCCCAAATGACAATTCAAAAGTGGCAAAAACAAAAGAGACCATCAGATTATCTGTAAATGGAAAATAAAGAATATACAAAAAGTCCTACAAAAACAAATGATCAAAAGATTAGGCCAACCAAATTCTATAATAAGAAACAAATGCATTTTTACAATGGTTTTAACTAAAATATTATTACAAAACCTCCTTGGAGACAGCTAGTGACAGCTCTTGAGCACTTGAGCAAGACAGCAGCAGACAGCAGACTGTCAGACAGACCAAATAATCAGGATGTCAGTTCTGTTCACTAGAAATATACCGGCACAAAAGTATGTACAATTTCATTTAAGTCATAGATATTGTTATAAGGATATAATCATGAGTTGCCCATGTCGGTGTACTTGAACTTGAGACACAGTGTACTTGATATGTATTGTGTACTCCCTGAACTGTAGCATACTTTATAGATAGGCTACGAGAGACATCTCGGCGGCAGCAAGGTCAGCCTTGCTGCAGTAGGCACGTTATTTTGTCTCATATCTTATTGTCACGTCATTATGATCCAGCACTATATACAGTATGTTCCCTGTTTGTGTAATAAACTTTGTGAACCTTTAGCGTGATACTGTCTCGTGTCCCGTTATTGGTTCTCGCGGGCCCGCCGCCGCAGTCGTCATACCAAAGGAATAATTCAACTGGATTGTCACACACCACCCAGCCTGCACACACTACCTGTCTGCCAGAACCAGACGAGGGTCCAATTAGAGTTTACAACTGATTTTATTTTCAGTGTCCACTGTCCAGTATTGGACTGTACCAAACTACCCAGTCTAAAATCTAATACACTTTTCAATCAAATCAATCAGTGTCCCCCTTTGACACAGTCAAAACCTTGCCATAGGCAAGGAGTTGGTTTGGCTGAATTTGGCTTCAATCAGTGGTTGACTGGTGTGTTTCCTCCTGGCAATGACCTGAACCCCATTTTGACTCTTTTAGGTTCCAGAGCTGAGCCACGAGAGAGATGAATGTGATTTGTTGGTTATGGTTTTCTTGAATAAATAACTTACGTTTGTAGGCTAGTTTGTGTCCATACACCACCACCCAAGCGTGCTGCACTCTTGATGGGCATGTATAGCCTCCCTACACTTACAGCACAATCAGTTGGCATTGTCCCTTTCCATGACAATGTGTGGTCACATTGTCACATGGGCCTATATCATATGACAAATAGAGACACAAACACACTGAAATTATACCACTGACTCCACACAAGGTGGTTTGTCAGTAGGCTATAATGGCACACTATGTTGTCACTGTAAATTATTATTGCATTTTCATCAGTCAAAATTATAATTTGACAGCAAGATAATAAAAACATAAAATACTTTTACATGTCAGCTTTACCGTGATGCTCATACAGTGCTGCTTCGTTCTCAAACATAACATGTGAGAGCACAGGTGTCGTTGCCCTCATGGCAACTGGAAAGTGGTGCATTTTGGAGCATCCGGCCCCCTGTAGTTTTATCCGGCCTGTCATCATAGGCTAATTAGCGTGCATGGTTGCCTGCCCTCACAAGCGTTGAAGGCACTACACAAACCTATTCCCTCTATGGCAACTGGCAAGGCAACACGATTATGCATCGCCATGATTCTAATGAGTTCTCTGGTTCTCGTATTCCTAAAGTGACTTGGATATTTATAGCCAAGGGAAATAGAAGCGTCACAGACGGACTAGTTCTTACTCAACCGCGTGCAGCAAGAGGTACACGCCGTTAACATTGCAAATGGCTCTCTCTCTCTCTCGCACTCTCTCTCTCATACCCTGCACGCTGGGGACAGTCGGGCGGATATATTTGGACTGATTCAAAACTCAAATGAAAGACTGTCTGCAGTCTGCACTACATGGAAAGACGCATGGACCAGCTATGTTTTCCATCCGTTGTGTGTAGCAGATCCGTCCAGGGGAAGCAGGGGAAAAGTCTAAAAAGGACAAAGTTTACTCGCTCCACGCAGGGGTATTTAGAGTCAGAGTGCCCTCACCCTGCCTGGACGCTCGGGAGGCACCTGAGGAATTTGCGTCTCGGGCCAAAGGAGGGACGGCTTGCCTTGCTGCCTCGTGAGCCGCTGGGGGTGCGCGCGCGCGCCTGTCTTTCTCATCCCCAGTCGGTTCATTAATGAACCCCGCATTTCTACCGGTGCGGAGGACGGGGGAACCGACATGCATAACGGGACGTGCAGCACGGCAGTGATGATAACCACGATGAAAAGCCCCCGGTCATCCTCCGAATCCTCGCCGATAATGACCTAACAAACAAGTGGCCTGTATCCAACAATAATTGCAGTTTTTCCCGCAAGGGAGTGAATTAACAAGCGTCGCATAACATCCTATTTGTAATTTTGTCCAGTACCTTGTAATCAATTGCTGGGGACGTGCGGCCAAAATGAGGTTGAAGGGTGTGTTTTTAATCCTCTTTATGGGTTCCTTTACCGCTTATTACATTTATGAGCCCATTCCCGAGGAGATAGAGGAAAGATGGAAACTTATGCTGACCAACTCTTTCTTCAGAAGTCTCAGCCATCTGGTAAGTATATACAGCTATAAGCGTTTACCTTTTTGTGAATGAAGGTTGTTGTCTAGGCTACCAGATTATGTCATACTAATCCATGTATTGTAATAGTCCTGCTCACCTGTTCTAATTATAGAGCCTATTAAGGAAATCTACGTTAATGTTTATTGCTGTGATGATTATATTTGTCTGTGGTGTCACATCCTTATGTTTGCAAGCAGTGGTGGAACCTATAGTCTACTATAGGCTATTTATTAAATTCATCTAAAATGTCACAATGTTAGTATACCACAATGTGGGATAAAAAATGTAAGGGGAAAAAAAGTAAAAGTGCTCATTAGCATAATGACCCATATATTTCACAGTCATATGCCTTAATTGCTACCTCAAAATCATAGTAAATACATTTATATTTTTAGCACATAATTAAAATAACAAATATAAAGAAAGCATTAAGTACCAGGGAACGTAACTGTATTAATTCATTTACAGTATGAACATTCTAAATGTGCTTTATTTATTCATCTACTGTATATATTATTCATGTATTAAATTCATTAACAGTTTTTTCTAGCCTCTTTCTGTGTCTGTCTCACTTGCTCATACTTTCATCATGCGTCACAACAGCACATATGCACGCACACTCAAACCACAAAAGAGAAACTGAACTGTAACCACTTACTACCTCAGGCCAGGGCTCTGTACTAGTGTATTTCCTGTTTTCTGTTATTGTGAGGAAAGCTTTCACTGAACATTAGCCAATCATCAACCTCGTAGATCGGCTATTTTCTGCCAAAACTTTCCCCACAATACGGATGCTGGGGTTTAAGTACTCAATTCATCATCAATACGTACAATGCATGCATTTCATATCAGCAACAACATGCACTAAAAGTAAACATGAATATGTAATTCTGGGAAAATTGCAATTGTGGCTGCATCGACGTCACACTGACCCTAAAAAGTATATACAGAAAAAATAAAGTTGGGCAATTACTAGGCCTATAGTCTGGATAGCTCTGGCAACAACACTAGTTGCTTCAGTTTTAAATTTGGGTGACGAATCGAGAAGTTCCTTGGCTGTTGGTATGGTAATGTTGCTGTTGCCAAGTTTGGTGCTAGTAGGCCTATAGTAGCCATGTTCCCCATGTCTGTGCTGGATCTATGGGGGAACAGTCATAAGAGCTTCCTCTGGTGTTGTGCCCATGGACATTTTCCTTGTGCAGAACCTTGAATGGATTTACACTTGAGTGAGTTTAGTCCAATTTATAGGAACATATATGGGATCCTGACAGTGGATTTTACAGATGACTGCTGAAGTTGCTGTGATCATGTGTTCAGCTGATCTGTGTTATGCACTATCAACCTCTGATTGCCTGCCTCACATGACCAGTCATGCACTTTTGCTCTTTGAATGAGTTATTTCTATTGGGGATATACTTCTGTTGGCTTTTATAGTCATATGGTTTCTTTTACAATGCAGTATTCACCAAGAGATGTGTTATATTATAGTCACACAATTGAACACATAAGCCCTTTATTGAAGCTAAAAGGCTTATTTTATTTTGACATTTGAATGGGCGTAGTCATGGTGGCCATCAAGAAGCTGGCTCATGTAGCCTATTCTCAGTGCAACTACTGTAGCTGCCAAAGTGAACTATGAACTGTCATTTTAGCACAACTATCTGAATGGTCTGCAGCTGGTGTGCTTATGTCTTTGTGTTCTTAATGTTTAACAGTTGTATTGAATTGAGAATGTTTTGAATACAATGGATGGACTTATCTGCCTCTCTTTCACTCACATTCTCTCCAGGCAGACTTGAGCGAGTTACTTGGACTGAAGGACTACATGGGAGTGATGTACTTCATCACCCTGGCTGAGGGGGTGGTGCCTGTATCTGATGAGTATGTGCAAGTGACAGAAGAACAGCTTGACGGAGTGGAGGTGGTGCTGTACCAACCCAAGCTGCTGGGTGCTCACACTGAGCTCAGGAGGGCTGTCATATACCTACACGGAGGAGGATGGTGTCTAGGCAGCTCCCGTGAGTCAATGGTTCTAAGCTTCTTTGCCACTGAATACATTTAAACTTTTAATATAAATTTATATCTAACTATAAATGCGCCACGTCTCTGTCTCTGTCTCTATCTCTGTGCACGTAACTCGAGAACTGTTTGCCCCACCGACTTCAAATTTGACACCCCCACAGGGAGTGTAGTGCCCAGCCTTGAGTCGGTGGCATACACCGTTGTCCAGAAACACCACAAATGGCTCTGGTCAGACTTTGCCAGTGGACATAATGAGCCCAATCCCCTCACCTGTGCAATTTCTAGCCTCTGCCTCAGCCAATTGATTGCCATGGCAAACCCACACCTGCCAATTGATTACTTAACCAGTCGGTTTGCACTCTACAGGCACAAGACAAGTCAATTTTGAAAAAGTGTACCCCTGGAGAAAATGTATGTACCCTGGTATAAATTGCCATGACCCTCCAAGTACTACCTTGGGTCTAGGCTTATTATCCTGCCCTCAATGTCTTCACATAGTAGTACAGTTAACTGTATAATATTCAGGCACATTTCAGCCACCTATTTTTCCCATTAGGACCACTCTACGCAACGTCATCAAACAGCGATGCACACCTATTCAGTATTTAAGTCCGACGTCATTTTGTAGTGCTACGTTACATCCGGGTCCAAGTGGCACCAGCTCCCATCCGCAACTCATTGTAAATAGAATATCTAAACGCGTCAATCTTTTTACAATGACGTTATTTTTCAGAAAAGAAGCCATTGAGGGTTAAAATGGGTCTTAATGCTTCCAACTCGAGTAGAATTATTAATGTTTTGTACAAGTGTCCATGACAACAAAAATATATGATGTGGAGACAATAAAGACTATTATCATTATTATTGAAGGTGGCAACAGTCCATTTGCTCCGTAAAATATTTCGGGGGCATATTTAGAATGTGTGCAGGCTTGAGTATGTTGAATCTAGTTTGCATTAATGAGGATTTAGTTGACACAATAAAATAAAATGGCGATAGTATTCCATGTGGGGCAGACGGCCTGTCACAGCCAGATTTGGGAGAGCAGCACAGCTTTGTTGTTGCGAGGAAAGCGGTAAAATTAGACTTTCGTGGTTGTTCTCGTCTCAGATTCAGTCCGACGGAGCGTCGCAGTATAACTCTATGGGGACACAAAAGTAGGACCCGTATCTCAGGAGGGGGCGCTCACGTCACAGCTAAAATACTGAATGGTGAAAAATAGAGTCTGCAACACTGGTATGAAACTCAGCTCCACTGGTTTATTAGATTCTAATAAACCAGTGGAGCTGAGTTTCATACCAGTGTTGCAGACTCTATTTTTCATCTTGTACTGCCTTTTTGTCTAGCACCTGGGCTAGAGTGGAGGTGCATGCTCTATTTCCTTTGTTAAAATACTGAATGGTAACATCATTCTACAGCCCACAGGTTTCTATCTTACACCTTTTTTTGTTGTTTTTGTTTTTTTCCCCGTAGCGCTAGAGCGGCGGCCGGTTGAGCTTCTAGTTAGGAGAATGGAAACAGTTGATCAATCAGAGCCATGTCTACACACTCTCATACAAAAGTCAGAGATACATACAAAGTCAAAGAGTGCACTGCTGGGACCTTCCTTGACTGCATTTGTACCTCTAACTACACGGATCTGTGGGTAACTTTGTATGCCAACTCCCTAGAGGCCAAGGAAAAACCTTTGCCTGGAATTTTTCACATCTGCTCTTTATAGTGCCACCAGGAGGCCGACAGATGTAAAACACATTTTCTAATATTACTTCTTCAGATTTTATCCAAATTTCACGCAAATCGGTACACATGCTCTTCATAGTCATGTGATCAAGACGGGTTTGTTTGATTTCTCATACTCCACCCTCATTGGCTACGATTGGCTTCTAAACTTTTCAGGAGTAGCCGCTTTGTACCCGTTTTGTGGTGAAACTGTGCATATTCTCACTAGGCTTTGGAAGAAATGCCACTTGACAGTTTTCAAATCAGCCTCATGGTGGCGCTACCACAGGCCAAGCCGCGTCACACACACACATTTATATTGCTCCTAAACATTTTGCCAAACATCACACACACACTCCTATCCTCCTGGCAAATAACGTAGCTGTACATTATTTGAACGTAGTTCTTTGCGCAGTGTGGGTGGAGGCCTTTTTGTGAATCGGGGGCCCTACGCAGCCTGCCTAGTCTACTCTGTGTATAGGACCAATCGGCTCCGCTATGGGAGCCTCCCATAGCAGAGTGCACTGCCCCCTACAGGTACCGGAGCTGCCTCTACACTTAGGGGAGATGAAGTGACAGTTACCGGAGCTGAGCTCCGCCAAGCTCCGGCTGAAATTAAGCACTGCCGTCAGCAATAAAACGTCGATACACATATGCGTCTCCTCATGCCGAATGGTGTTCTGACTTTTGACCTCTGACCTTTTAGATCACCCACCATTTGAAATTGTTAAAATCGATCTCCTCCCCCGGGATCTTTGATCAAAATTCACAAAAGGTTCTACACAAACTTTAGACCAATATCTAATGCAAATGTCAAGGTTTTATGATCTAATAAAAAATTGCAGTTTTATTCTTCTTCTGCCCAATACATACATGCAGAGTCACATGTTTATGAAACTTTACAGTATGGTATGCCGGGTATGGGGTGATCTCAAATAGGGCTGAAACCATGCAGTGTTACTCCAATTGGCTAAAGGGGGCGTTTGAAAATGAAAACTTTGAATAGGCATAACTCATGCCTCGTTTAAAAAGCCATGCACCTTGTTTACACATGTGCCTTGACTCATGCGGAACACATCTGTCACTTGAAGCAGAAAGCTCCGCCCTCGGATTTGCTTTGATAGCCCCTCACTTCACACTCCGTGTGAAGTGAGGGGCGCTCTTATCATCGCACAACACATATGAAGTAAATTCTCCATTCATTGTCAATGGGAATTTGTGTAGAACAAATCGCTGATTTGCTCGCTCTTATCATCCTACATCATCATGACATAACATTTCGATTTACTCAAACACATATGACGTAAATTCTCCATTGTCAATGGAGAATATAAATAGCCGATTTGCTCGTCCTCAGATGACGTAAATTCTCCATTCATTGTCAATGACGTATATTGGAGGGGCTAGCACTCCTCAAAAATCGACCTGTTCCTAAAACGGTTGTTACTTCAGAGCTAATTCGACTATTGAACGAGCAAAAATCATACCCTCCCTCACATTCATGTTGGATCTCTGATATACTATACTTTTTAAAATTGGAAAAAATGGTTCCATCTCCAAATTCAGTAAAGTATGGCAGCCTTTTCTTACACTCGTACCCCCGACTGAACCTGATTAGCTGTTACCTGGTCTTGCCTGGATGAGGCATGGTTTGTGACCATGAGCTGATTTGTATATCTATTGAACGAGCTAGAGCAACCATTTTGTGCCTAATTCTAAATCTTCATAGCTACCCACACAAATAACAGTATAAGCCTATTACCTTTCCCATTGGGGTCGATATAATTTCCCCTTCTGATCAATTTCCGTGCAGTCTCCATGTGGAGGGGGTGTGTGTGGTTCCATAGGATCCAGTTTCCACAATATACGCAACTTTGCCACCTTCTACACCCAGTCGAGGGTAGCCACTATGAGGGAGACATATTTTCTGACCAGCATGTTCAGGTTGCTCGTATCCCCGGCATTAATGTGATCCCCAGCAGGCAAGGAAGAGCATCATGTTAGTTCAGGCACATAATCAAGCTCCTGCAGCTTTCAGCATAGTCAGCTGATGTCTCAGCTGAGCAAGTACAGTAGGCTATCAGTTCAGTCTCTATCCCTGTGGGGGATTTATTGGAGGCCCCCTGCTTTATCCTAAGGGAGGGGGTTTCTGAACAGAACCATGAAGCCAAACATAAAGGTATCACATTGTTTATGCTGCTATAAATATTAGTGGTCCTGACTGAAGTTCTCTCTGATGTCATGAAAATATCCTTGCTTAAAAAAGAAATGTTTCTCTCTCTCTCCTAACTTGAAGAAATATTGCTGGAGTGATGGCACCTCAGAGGGTGGCCAGCCTGGGTAAGCCAAGACTAAAGGAATTGAAATGCAATTTGACACAGTTCACACTGTCTCTGCAATAATGAACTCAGTGGCTTCTCTGTACAATTGAAAAGGCTTTCTGACAGTTAGTACATTTTTCTTTTAACCAAAACATATCGCCTTATTATCCTTTAATCAAACAACAAAATTATACCTGTAAACTGTTAATATTTTAAGATATTATTATCCTTGCGCGTAAAGGTATTCCATTATTGATAACACAGTGGAAAGCACTATCTTTTAAATGTTTTTTTTTGTGTGGCTTTCGCCTTTATTTTATATATTTTATGGAGGGACAGACAGTAGGCTGACAGGAAATGGGGAGAGAGATGGGGGGGAAGACATGCAGTAAAGGCTGTTGGGATCGGGAGTCGAACCCGTGGCACACTGCCAGACTGGGTTACCACAACAGGAAAGTGCTATCTTTTGAACCATTTGTTGATAGGTCTTACTAAATAAAACTAAATAAGTGAAGCAGCGAGCACATTTTCAAACCTCACCCTTAAATTAACCGCACATTCATGATGGGGGACAATTATTTCAGCAGTTAGTACACCTGAAAGAGTGAGATGTCTTCACATGAGCCGTACGTTAGCAAAGACACTAGAACCTCCAGTATAGAACCAGGGACAGATAGTTGTGATACAAGGTTTTTGTTGGTAATTTATAATGTTGTAATCATGAGTTGCCCATGTCTGTATACTTGAACTTGAGATACAGTGTACTGTGTACTTGATAATGTATTGTGTACTGCCTGAACTGTAGCATACTTTATACAGTAGATAGGCTACGAGAGACATCTCAGCGGCAGCAAGGTCAGCCTTGCTGCAGTAGGCACGTTATTATGTCTCATATCTTGTTGTCACGTCATTATGATCTAGCACTATAATGATTAATTGCGCATAAAGTTATATATTTAAAACCTTTTTTTTGTTTAAATCTTGATGATTCATGAGTTTATGAAAATAAAAAATACTATCTCAAAATTAGAATTAGAATATTTTATGAGACCACTAAAAAACACATTTATAATACAGAAATGTTGACCATCTGAAAAGTACGTGGCCTGGGCTACTTTTAAACACATTATTTCATCAACGGGCGTGGCATGGAGGAGTTAAGTCTGGCGCTTTTGAGGTGTTATGGAAGCCCAGATTTGCTTTGATAGCATGCTTTAAACTAATTTGTTTTGTTGAATCTAGTGTCTCACACCTTCCTCTTGACAAGAAAACTCTGTGGGGTTCAGGTCAGGACAGTTGGCTGGTCAGTTAAGCACAGTTATACTATGGTCAGTACACCAGTTACTAGTAGTTTTGGCACTGTGGGCAGGTGCCAAGTGCTGCTGGAAAAGGAAATCAGTATATATATATACATAAAGCTTGTCAACATACAGAAGCACACAGTGCTGTAAAATATCCTAATAGATGGTTGTGTTGACTCTGCAATTGATAAGACATGTTATCTGCATGATGTTGGTCCACTGACGGTGACAACTTCACTGTTTATGGAAATTCAGATTTTCCGTTCTAATTCGATTTGGCACCTCCCTACAATGCCAAAACTACTAATTGGTGTACAGACTACTGTGCTTAACTGACCAGCCAACTGACCTTTGTCAAGAGGAAGGTGTGAGACACTAAATTCAAATGAGTTTAAAGCTGATATCAAAGCAACAGTGCCACAGGCACATCACCTTTATGCCACGCCCCACTGATGAAATAATTTGTTTAAAAGAGCAACTGTATATGTAGCCATTGTTTGCAATAATCCTAACCTGTAAACAGTGTTGGCGTCTGGCATAATGATTATTTCTGCATAATTTGACACATTGTTTGAGTGGTAAAACAATCCTTTCCAGGTCGAACATTGGTATTAATTTAATAAATTGTCCTGCATCGTGGCATTTTCTTCACTTTAAGTGGTAAAACAATGCATCTGTTTTTCCGTGGCTTTTAAAAGTAAGCTATATCTCTCTGATTCTATAGACAAATCCACAGCAGAGCATGTGAGCGGAGCGGAGCGGGGGGATTTTGACGTGAGCGCGGAGCGGGTTTTTAAATGGGTCAGATTGACTTCCGGAGCGAGAACTGTCCTCCGCTCCGAGCCGCTCAGTGCACACGGCACTGTGCAAGCTTGGCTAGCAGTTTACATCAATCATTGCCTCTCAAGCAGGCCCGGCACCACGGGGCGGTAAAGGGGATGTTTGCGCCCTTAAATCAACCTCTTTGCCTTTGTGCCCCCTGAAAAATCTCAATGCCCTCTCAGTCATTTCATCCTGGCGCCGGGCCTGCTCTCAGACTCAAGCCCAGCCCCATACGCGTAATCTGCTTCACGGACTGTCCATGAGAATAGACAAATCACCAATGCACCGCTCATGGCGTGTCAGTTTACATATCTGTTCTTTTGGATTTGGACACATGACGATGGGCTACAACAGCATGTGAGCGCGAGCGGAGCGGAGCGGGTGGATTTTGAAGTGAGCGCGGAGCTAGCGTAGAGCGGCGTGGGGGGAGATGAACGTGAGCGCGGAGCGAGCGTAACAAAAGCCGTCGAGAGCGGAATTATCGGCCGCTCACATGCTCTGATCCACAGAGGGGCCCCCTGCGCACAGCCTGTCAACAGAGTTATTTCCTGTAAGTGGCGCCAACATAGCTGCGGTGTAAAAAGTCATTCCTATTACTACAGTGAATGGGAAAGTGATTGATGTTCGTCGTTACTCTTTTACCTGCTTTTTACTAACACTAACTTTACAAAGATGCTTACCTGTGTAGTTTATGGCTGCTCCGATAGTAGTATTGGCAAAATTCTACTTTGGAGAGAAACGGAATGTCAAATACGAGCGTCCGTCTGAATTTCATTGCGCACTCAGTAGTGTAATTAGCCTCTTTCTTGTACCTTAATATATTAATTTCTTGAAGAAGATTGTTATGCTCCAGTATTTCCCAGCTTTATGCCACAGTCCTATTCTGGAAGCACTGAACCCTCATGATTACGAGAGAGTGAAATGCAGAAACTACTTTACTTCCACGGTACAGGATACTACAGCAAAATGGTGTGTTGTTCTGTAAGAGTAACTTTGACATGTGTGGCTGCTATACAGTAAAATCCAGGGTGTTTATTTAACTAAATGTGAATCTGGACCCTTCTTTCAATCTCACAGTTAAATTAACACATGCACGGATTTTGCTGTGTATTATGTGTCCATGCAGGGATGAGTCCATATGATCTCCTGGCCAGAAAAATGGTGACGGAACTCAACGCAGTGGTCCTCAATGTAGAGTGAGTATGTCACTCTGTATCCATTGAACTGCCGAGTTCCGCTGGGGCCCAGTGGTTATTTCTAATTTTATATGCATGACATTTAACAACCGGTTGTGGGAGAAGGACTGTGTATAATGTATAAGTCAAACCTGAGCCTTATGGTTATTGAAAAATAACCATAAAGGCTAATTGCTGCTCGGATTTGATTATCTTGCTTATCGGCTGTACCTTGGCCACGTCCCAGCAATAATTGTTGGCACTATCTCTGCCAACCTTGCAAAAAAAGTTACCTTTGTTACCTTACTTCCAGCAATGGGGTTGCATGTGTTTGGTGCAATGTACTAACTGTCCGACAGGCATTAGTCCGACACCCTACGCCTAACCTAACCCTAACTTCACAGGGAAGCCACGAGTGAGTCTTAACCAGCCACATGTCAGGAGCCACGGGTGAGTCTTAACCAGCCACACATGTGTCGGACTGTTGGTACGTCGGACCAACGTATGTGCCTCCATGAAATCCATGTTGTTAAAGACAGTTTGTGTGTGTGTGTGTGTGTGTGTGTGTGTGTGTGTGTGTGTGTGTGTGTGTGTGTGTGTGTGTGCTGCACCACACCTGTTATCCGTTGGTTCGCACAACGATGTTAAAAAGTTGTTGGACCCATTCACGTGCATCGTTACCCGTTCGTATGACTGGAAGCCATCGCTGTCTTTGACTTTATTAGGTTTCATCAAATTAGTGTCGGATGGTTTGACTTCATGCCGTTCCGCTAGCATCCCGTTGGCTGCGTCTTTTCTCTTTTTTTACCCGTTCGTATCACCAGCAGCACTCGCTGTCTTTGACGTTAGTTTCATAAAAGTAGTGTCGGATGGTTTGACTTGGCTGAGAGGTCGGCTAGAGGCATAAAGTGGCTGGTTGCCTAGAGACGAGGCAGCCAATACGGCAGCCAATGTAAATGATAGCTTGCTAGTACAGCCACTACGGCAGCCAATGAGAGAGATAGCTTGCTAGTCCAGAAAGGCAAAGCGTACGGCAGCCAATGAGAGAGATAGCTTGCTAGTCCAGAATCGTGCTTCACACAGCAGCTGGTAAAAAGAAAACAACAAACATTGGATAACAAGCAACGTCACTCTCGACGTATTTGTCTATGGGCTCAACGGTGCAAAGTTATAAAATACTTTGATTTAAATGCATTGCAATTAGCAGACTCAGCGAGGCTTAGCTACATGACACACCGGTATAATCATGTGTTTTTGTTTGTGTGTGTATAGTCAATAAAGTGCAGAATTACAATTGTGTTGGATGTACACTTACTGTAGCATTGCTATGGTCACGCTTTGGCAGGTGGTCACCTGATGAAGTCCATAATGCTTAGCCAAAACATTGTACCACACGTGTTTTAAGTAAAAACTAACAAAAAATAAAAAAGGTTATGGGTTAAGTGTCCTGCTCAGTGACCCCTCGACACATAGACTGGGCTGGAACCTGTGACCTTCTGCTTCGACAGGTGGGACCCATTCAGTTATAGCTTCCCATTATGATGTGAGGCATGTGATGTTTCTTTGAAACCCAGCAGTATTATCTTTTGTATTTTATGCCAATATTGTCTTGAGTTGAGCCAGAAGGCAAAGCTCTCTGTTTACCGATCAATCTTCGTTCCCACTCTCACCTATGGTCATGAAGTGTGGGTCACGACCGAAAGAATAAGGTTGCGAATACAAGCGGCCGAAATGAGTTTTCTTCAACGGGTGGCTGGCATCTCCCTTAGAGATAGGGTGAGAAGTTCAGTCACATGAGAGAGACTCGGGAGTAGAGTCGCTGCTTCTTCGCCTGGAAAGGAGCCAGCTTAGGTGGTTCGGGCATTTGGTTAGGATGCCTCTCGGGCGTCTCCCTAGGGAGGTCCTCGAGGCACATCCCACTGGGAGGAGACCCCGGGGCAGACCAAGGCGCAGTTGGAGGAAACACATCGACTCACTGGCCTTGGAACGTCTCGGGATCCCCCAGGAGGAAGTCACTAATGTTGCCCTGGAGAGGGAAGTCTGGAGCTCTCTGGTGGAGCTGTTGCCCCCACGACCCGACTATACGGATAAGCGGTTGAAAATGGATGGATGTCTTGCGGACATGCCACACCAACATTTCTCTACTTCACTAGCTTCCTTGATCCTTCTTGCATCTACTACTCGATACCCTTTTTCTGAACATCCACATGACCACAGGCTAGTTTCTCTTATATATTTCATAAAAATATTATAGGCTACAGTACATGCTTCTGCACCAGATATATTCATGCTTGGTGCTGTGCTCCCAGTGTGCATACTTTCACTTATCTCGAGTTCATGAAGAGGACAGTTTATTTTCTCAGAAACAAAATGGGGTATAAATTGTGTAAAATTTGTAAAATAATCAAACAGTCACTCACACCCCCACCAAGCCCCTTTTAGTGCAGGGACTGCCTTTCACTGAGCATTCTGGCCTGTCCAAACCTTTTACTCCTTACCATGGTTTAGGTGGAGAGCGGAGACAGGCCAGAGCAGCTCATGTCATGTGATGATCAGTCCCATTGCCGTCATAATTTGATCTTTAGTATCTTAATAGTTTATAATAAGTTACCAGTAAGACGCCTGAGGGCGAGAACCGAGGTTGCGCTGAAACAACAGAGCTTCTTAATACGGCAAAGTTGAGAAGCAGTTAAACTATTAATCTGGTGTCAGTGATGTCAGAAATTGCATTTTTAGCCATTTTCTGCCGAATATTTTCTGCAGCAGAATATTCGGTGCATCACTACTATCTAGGGTTTGATGAGGTCAGTGTTGTGATCTTCACATATGGAGATCCATGTGTTGTACCAACTTGGTTCATTTGCAAGTGTGACTCATGTTGCGGCAACCAGAGTAATCTAGTAAGAGAGTGACGACACACTTTGATCTCGCCGCAAAGCAGTGTGCTATAGGCTATAGTTCCAAACATTGGAACTATCCCATTGAGATAGAACGAGCATTTCCGCATTCCATTATTACAATGTGAGTCAACGCTAGTGTCGCCACTCTCTTACTAGATTACTCTGGCGGCAACCACACTGGTTATGAGATTGGCACAATATGGCCATATATTGACATTCCGGCTAATCAGGGATCTCCATATATGGGCACAACCGGGATTATTAGCGCATCGTCTGGGAATGCCCATATGCCTTTTTCCCGTTATTTTTTAATGTTTTCTGGCCTGAAACAACAGAGCTTCTTAATACATAATACATATACTGTACAATACATAACAGCACACTTGAGAAGGAGGAGTTCAACTATTAATCTGTTATCAGTGAGCTCAGATGTAGATTGGTGGTGGAATAACACCAGGGCCAGATTAACACCTCTGAGGGCCCCTGGGCACTGAAGCTCGAAGGCCCCCCTGCACATGCATGTGCAAATCTTTTTTGTGCACGCATATCGCGCGTGCAAACTTCTGGACATTTTGGGGCATTTTGGGGTGGTTTTATGCCCTTATATTGGCCTATTCCCGGCCGCCTACCCCGCCCCAGAGTGACAGCCAGGCAGCAACTAACAGATTGTTTTTATTTGACCCACATAGTAAGCAAATGGGTGAGAGAATATGCCAGTGCCAGACAGTGTATTTCAGTGTTTTCACTTTTTTTTGTCGAGCCACGCGACACGAGACGTGGCGTTCCCTGGTCAGACAGCCGTGCCGCTCGTCGGCAGTCTCCTCATTGAGAGTGTGGAGGTCGCGCTGCTGGGCATGTGCGTGCATCCGCTTGGGTGTCGGCATACTGCTGGGCGAGTGATGACGCTTTGGCATGGGATCAACTTTGACCAAAAATGCACAATGAAAAACGGGTATGGCCAGGGTTCATGGCCATGGCCAGGGTTCATGGCCATAGTGTGTCTTGAGTGTAGTGGGTTTGATGATGTCAGACTGACATATGCGTGATCATATATGGAGATGTGATGTCACGATGCGCGACCAATGACCATGTATAGAGACGTGGGTGACTAGACGAGATGTCATGATGTGTGACCATATGGAGGCGTGGAGTGACGGATTGACTGACGGACTCACAGGAAAATCCAATCTGCTCAGTCCAAAGCTTGTTGGATGCATGACTTTGAGGACATGTTCAGGGGGGCCTTTAGCAAATCCCAGGGCCTTAACCCTGTGCAAAAAGCATGGAATATGGATGTGTATATTACAGGAAACTCCCGTTAAACTTTCCAACAAACTCCGGTAAATTCCCGAATTGTACCATCACACACATATTACCGTATATTAACTGTATATGCCCACTAAACTTGACGTTTACGGGCAACTGTGGCACTGTGGTTGTATTACAAGTACTACAAGTATTTGGGTTCATATAGTCCTTCCCAAAAGGACTTTCAAACTAGGAAGGGTCAGCCTGCAATGACATGCATAAGATCTGGTCATCCCAGTTTAGTAAGATGTTAAAAGTAAAAATATTTAGGACGACCATTGAGCCGATTCTACTCTATGGCTCCGAGACATGGACACTTTCAAAGAAATTAGAGAAACGGTTGGATGGCACTTACACCCGCCTTCTAATGAGAGCGCAAAATCTATCTTGGAAGAGCCACCCATCAACTAATCTAATATACGGCAACCTTCCCCGTGTTTGTCAGATCCAGTTGAACACGGTTTGCCGGCCACTGCTACAGAGCTGACAATGAGGTTATATCTTCCCTTCTTCTTTGGAGTCCTAGAAAACTGTCGTTCCCTGATGTCATCGCTGATGCATCAGTAGGCAGGAACTGGGGATGGCAATGAAGGACCGGAATGTCGAAAAATGATGATGACTGTGGTTGCTTGCAACTACATGCAACTAACGGCTGCGAGTTGCATGGTGAATCATTGGTGTTGTTTGGGCCTAATTGCTTTTAATTATCCTGTTGTATTTCCTCCGTTTACCTGTGAATTTCTCCTTTTTTGTTTCTGCCAGATACCGTCTGGCCCCAGCGCACCACTTCCCGGAGCCATATGAGGATGTTTACCGCGTGGTGAAATATTTCCTCCAGAAGGGTGTGCTTGCCCAGTACTCTGTGGACCCAGGACGTATCGCAGTGGCTGGGGACAGCGCTGGGGGTAATCTAGCAGCTGCAGTGTCTCAGCAGGTACTCAAACTCCTGTATATTTTTGGGCGGGGGGTGGGGGGATTTGGGAGGTCAACTCAGCACAAACATACAGGGGCAACGAAATAGTCAGCGACAGGCCACACTGTATTTTTCACATGAAATGAAATGACGTCGCCAAACTTATTTTCAGGGTTTTCATAAAATTAGATTGCGCTCTTCGCCAACGTATGAATGGCTCTGGGTTGCTAGGAGACCGATGAAACCGGAAATGAAAAGTCCACATCCCATCTGTCTCAATGTAAATCAATTTACTAAAATGTATTTATCTCTGACTCTTTTCACAGATTGTGTTTTTGGTCAAAATAAGCTTCATTCATGGCCCATAACTAAAGTACAGATGATCGCAATTGTTTTCGGCCGGTGAAAGTAAATACTTTCACCATATTTACACAGCCGTTTACTTCCAGTGTCTTTAAATATCAGTGACCTGGTTTCTGAATCTGAACATATTTAACCTGCCTTAATCTCTTGAACCTTGTGTAGTTAGTGTGTGTGTGGGTGGTTGTGTTAACAGTTTGACTCCATAAAACGCGTTACTCGCTATTTAATCAAATATTCTACGCTGCTCTTACCTTTAGAGCATACGCTGAAGTATTTGCAGCTTTCAACGACGAAAATCCGGCGAAAAATGGTCCGTCGGCATGTTATGATCATCAGCACCAGCGGCCATTAAAATGCGCTACAGGATCCGCCTCCATGAGGCATTGTAGTCCAAACAAACCCCCGTCCACTTACATACATTGAGCTCAATTTCCCAGAAGCCCTAGCAGCCCAGATGATGACTTGATTTCCGGTTTCGTCATCATAACGCGACGGCCTCGTCACCAGGTCCCGGATAAATCTGCTGTTTCTTTTTAATTATTTTAAAACAGCGAATTAAACGCATTCATCAAATGTCGGGTATAGCGTTTTACATGAGGTGGAACACTGGATTAAACAATTAGCTGCCGTCAAACTACATTGCTTTATATGTATTTTCAGTGAGTCTCTCCAGGGTTTTAATAGGGAGGGGGCAGGGGCAGCATTAGCTCAGGGGTAGAATGACCGCTTGGGAACCGCAAAGTTCCCAGTTCGATCCCGGGCTCCCCCTAAAGGCCCCATAGACTGCAGTCACATCCAGTCAGTGATGGGGCCCCTAAAGGCCCCATAGACTGCAGTCACATCCAGTCAGTGATGGGGCCCCTAAAGGCCCCATAGACTGCAGTCACATCCAGTCAGTGATGGGGCCCCTAAAGGCCCCATAGACTGCAGTCACATCCAGTCAGTGATGGGGCCCCCTAAAGGCCCCATAGACTGCAGTCACATCCAGTCAGTGATGGGGCCCCTAAAGGCCCCATAGACTGCAGTCACATCCAGTCAGTGATGGGGCCCCCTAAAGGCCCCATAGACTGCAGTCACATCCAGTCAAATCTGATTTATTTCTCAAATCTGATCTTTTGGCCTGACCATTCACACATTGCAAGTGACCAGATCGGATCCGTCACAGATGTGTGCCACATCCAGATTGGAATCTGCTTTATCTGTTTAAATAAGTCTAAACCCCAAAAAGTCACATACAAGTCACATGGAATCTGTTTTAGATCAGGTTGTTACATTCAGACTGAGACGGATCTCCTCAAATCAGATTTGAAACCACCTCTTGAATGTGACTCAAGTCACATTTGTAAAAATCGGATTCCGGGTGACCTGTCTGCATTTAGACTTTTCTGATTCAGGCTAGATTCAGGCTAGATTTGGCTGCCAGTGAGCAAGACACTGAACCCCTAATTGCTCCCGATGAGCAGGTTGGTGCCTTGCATGGTTTCCTCCGTCATCGGTGTATGAATGTGTGTGAATGGTGAATGAAATGCACACACAATTTCTGTTGGATAAAGGCACTATATTAATGCTCCATTTACCATTTATTTTATTTACCAAATTATCTTTCTCCTCTGTCCCTACAGTTACAGCAGGAGCCAGGGCGGCAGGTTCACTTGAAAGTCCAAGCACTGCTGTACCCTGTACTACAGGCATTGGACCTCTACACCCCATCATACATGCAGAATCAAGATATGCCCCTTCTGCCACGCACCCTCATGGTGCGCTTTTGGAGTGAATACTTCACCAGTGACAAGGCTCTCTTCAAGGCCATGATGGCGAACACCCACAACAGCCCAGAGTCAGCACGCCTGTTCAAGTTTGTCAACTGGAGTGTTTTCCTGCCCGAATCCCTCCACGGGAAATACAACTACAGTGCTCCCCCTGTACCACAGGAAACAGGAGAGGAGGTGGCCAATGTGATTGTGCCATCTCAATCCATTGCCGATCCACGTGCCTCGCCGCTGCTCGTACCAGATGACGCTCTACGCTCTCTTCCCAAGGCCTATGTTCTGACGTGTGAGTACGATGTTCTCCGGGATGACGGCATCATGTACGCCACACGTCTCCGTGCTGCCGGCGTGGAAGTGACACACGAACATTACGATGCCGGTTTCCATGGAGCACTGATGTTCACGGTGTGGCCCAATGACTTCCTGATTGCACACCGCATGACGGAAAACTATGTCAGATGGCTCAAGGAGAACTTGTAAAACAGAAGGAAAAAGTGTTCAATGGTCATTCCTGACAGTGCAAGTGTGACAGAGTTTTTTTGTGTTCAATAATTGGTTTGCAAAGCAAAAGCATGCCGGATGATTTTCCAGCACTGAATAATAAAAAAGCATTAAATAATCATAATTTTCTTTATTAATATTGAATCTGACTTGTTTGCACTCTATCTTAATGTAGATTAGAACATAGAAATGTAAAGGACTGCACACTTCACAGACACAACATACTGTGCTCTGGTACTGTAAGGGTATATTATAACCAAAACAGGTTCTTGCATCTGGTTTAATTTAAAAAAGCAACTCCAAAAAGTATGGCCAAATATTGGGCTTCCTTTCATTTCAACAGTCACATAATGAAGAAAGCTTGTGAACGTTGCCAAACAGTAATAACCCGTTGGAATGTGAACTGTGGACATGCTGTCTGCCACGGGTCTTCTGTGTACAAAATGTAGATCTCCCATAGCCCCAAGGTGCAGCCTCCATGTGAGATTAAATATCCATCAATCTGTCTTTCTTTCTCGCTCTCGATAATATCTACTGGTATATTTTTTTCCCTCTCTCTCTTACAGTGTGACTGCTCTGAACATGAAATGACTAGCAGAGACCACAGAGGGAAAAGCTTAAAACTACAAAAAAAAGGAAAACAGAAGCATAATTTTAGAGTGACTTTGTCTTTTTGTGTTTGTGATAAAAAATATATTATCAATGCTTTGAGACTGAAAATGGGTCACAGTTGATAGGAAACAGTTGGACGTCAAAGTAATAACCAATTGAAGTTGCTGGAGAAACCCTTTTTTTTCTTTTCCACATCTCTTCTATATTGAAAACAAGAATAATCCATTGACTTCTATAACCAAATTACACTTGATCACCAAATACTATAGCTGCTGACACATCAGAAATCCTTGCCTGAGTACTGCACCATACCCTCTCCTTAACATACACTTGTAAATAGGATGTGTATTTTAAAAAAAAAATGTCCCCTGTGCAAATGAGAAGGGACGTGTTATTTTTAATCTATTCTGACAATAAATGTAATGATCTAACATCTACATTCTTGACCCTGTCTTTGTTTCTCTGCAGAGAGAGAGAGAGAGAGAGAGAGAGGTGAGTGAAGTGAGTGTGTGTGTGTGTGTGTGTGTGTGTGTGTGTGTGTGTGTGTGTGTGTGTGTGTGTGTTGCCAACCATTGAAAAGCATGAATGCAGCTTACTTTTGTCCAATCATGAACACACTCTGCTGTATAGTGGCACTTACCCCCTGTTGCTAATAGGATGGGTTAAATGCAGAGGGAAAATTCCTCATAATGTGCAAATGTGCTACGAACAAAAATACCCCAAAGGAGTGGGGACCATAATGCTGTCAGGATTTATGGTGTGGAGGTTTATTAACTGACCAATAATAAGGCTGAATGGGATACTACCGTATGAGACAATGTGCAGGACCAAGTAATCTTTGAGCTGCTTGGGTAAAGCATTATACTGTGCAGTCACTGTGCAGCCATAAATCCGTAGCTACACTATGCACACCTACACAAATTCAGAAGAGGCTGGAATTCTTTTTCCCCAGATTACTGAGAGGATGATGGATGAGTGCAAATGGGCCAATTATATAAGGAGGTGATTTAAATAGGTCATTCTCACTGTTAAGGACACAACATCATCAAGCCACACACGCCTGCCTTTCCCCTCTGGGCATGCAGAGAACTTGCACAGTTTAAGATGAATTGTGTTCATAGATTCTCTGTCATTTTATCCTGCATGTATGCTATAGTTTTGGAGCAAGGATATTGACTTTGTGCATTCAATACTTAACCAGTATTGAACGTGCGCATGCAAACACACATGGACGTCAAAGTAATAACCAATTGATGTTGCTCCACACGTTATGCATGCATTTTATCCATCTGTACGTGACAGCTAGAGCTTGTAGGGAAGTACTGTTCTCATTGTCTTCCCAGAATATGGAAGGATAATGAAAGAAACGTGACAAGGATTAAGAAAGACAGTTACTGAATAGCAGTGTGGATAGAGCTTTTCTGAGGATTATTCTTAATTACAGCACACAAGTTCGGGAACATGTAATACACGTGTGCACATGCACACATAAAGAGGCTTTACATCCTGATTTGATCAATCGGCAAATACGCACGCGCACACACGCACGCACGCACGCACGCACGCACGCACACACACACACACACACACACACACACACACACACACACACACAGGAATGCATTTGTGAACAAGCATGATTCATAAGATCCATAAACACTTAACAAGGGATCATACGTAGGTCTACTGGAAGAAAATATGATAGTTCCCTCCACCCTTACAGCAGGGATTTGAAAATAAATCATGTTAATTTCACAGCCAATTTGTTATTAGCAAATAATGCACATGCAGTAGATATAGAGTCGGGTATAAAACAGATCCACACACAAAGCAGAGTGGTTAAGTTCAGTTAAAGTGTGATGAGGTGGATTCAGGTTAAAAGAAATGGTTAGAAAGGTTAGAAATGTAACAGTGAAAGAGAGTTGGCTCCTTAATTGTGACTGTGACTTCCCAGAAATCAAATAAATAGTATGTATTGTATTACTCGATGTTGGTTTTTGTTCCTATACAGTAAGGAGTGATTCATCATTATTCATACTTCCACTGTACTGTGATGTATTTGGGGCTGCCACGGCTGAGTGGGCAGAGAGGCCGTTGGGTTGGGTAATCAGATGGTCACGAGGCTTGACTCTCCTAGCTACATGTCAAACTATCCCCGAGCAGCTGCAAGACACTTAACCAGTTGAACCCTTGCATCTCTATTCTGGGGCAAAGATTTTCAGAAAATAGCCAATCTACAAGCTTGCAGTGTGATGCGAGCTTGTCTGCTATTTTCGATGAAGATATATAGGCCTAGTGTATAGAGCTAAAACAGGAGGGGCTCTAGTACAGAGCCCTTGGGAATCAGATCAACTATAAGTACAGTAGGCCTACATGTTGGATTTAATTAAGTGGTTAATTCCTATAACTGCTCTGCACTGAGGGCTCATAAAAAAGCTTGAATACACCATGGTACATCCCAGAGGCGTATCCACAATAAGGCGAGGACAGGCCAAATCCATTTTCTGCCTGGCCAAAATCCATAGAATGAGAAAAAAGAGAAGACAAAAACCTGAGACCTATTAGTGGACAGCTGATTGGCCGTTGCGGTAGAGCGTGACCCTCAATCACCCATTGGAATGTAAATGCATGCCTTTCAGCCTTTGTATCCTACTCGTCTGGCAGGTACTGTATATCTCTTTGAAAACCTTTAGTGCTACGATTGTGCGCGGGGAGACGACAATAAACACATCTTTCCTGCCCAAAATGTAATTCCTGGAAACGCCACTGGTACATCCGTCTATCCAGAGGTTCCCAACCACCGGTTCCCGCTTTCCTGCCGTTCCCAGCCGAGCCTCCTAATCCTTGGACTCGCTGGCATGAGTCGTTCGAAAACTACATCACGGCTTTGGGACTAACGGACATGAGCGACGCACGACTAAGAGCCATTCTGAATTTCTGATTCACTGTCTTGGCACATAGGGACAACGGATCAACGCCACCCATGGGACCACCGCAATATGCAGACTGTGTCAAACTCCTGTCTGACCATTTCGCAGACCCACAAAGTGTCATCCTCCGGAGGATTTTATTTCGCCAGCGCCGACAACGTGTGGGGTGAGACAGTTCACCCATATGTGGCTGATGTGAGGGGCTTGGCCTGCCTGTGCAAGTTTGGTGCATTGCAAGACGAAATGATCAGCTGGCCGAGCTGCACACAAATAACCCAAAGGTTTGTGAGAAATTGATAATGTCCCCATACCAGATGACCTGACACTCAATAGGGCTGTGGAAATAGCTTTTCAAACCGAGACAGCATGGGTTTTGCTACGCATTTGGCTAGCGCCTCATCTCCACTGCCTGCACTTACATCACAGCAGGTCGAGTCTTCATCACGTTCTTCTAGCCCTGACCCTCTCCAAGACGCTTCCCACATACACTATGCTGGACGACAGCGTGACGAGCCGCAGTTACCGCAGCACTGATCTGAGGGATCAGGTCAGCACTGACCTGAGGGATCAGGTCAGCGCTGACCTGAGGGATCAGGTCAGCGCTGACCTGAGGGATCAGGTCAGCGCTGCGGTAATTGCGGCTCGTCATCGCCTGCTTCAAGAGCCCAGAATTGTCCCGCCAGGAGGCAGCGTTGTCGAAATTGTGGGAAAGAAAAACACTTTTCCAAAGTTTGCCGTTCTACTCCAGCCACCACCTCACGATAGTCTTTCTCAGCTGCCTTCACCCACGACCACCATACACTCTGTGAGTGCTGCTCGCCAGCCATTTAAAGTGTGTACTGTGGAGCTTGATGGCGTGTGCCCACACAGGGGCGAACACCTCCCTCTTAAATGCGGCCACAGTCACACAGTTTTTCCCATACCACAAGCTTGCTGCACCATCCAAAGTGCCCCTCAAAGGTTACGGTAATTCCAGGATTGATATCGTGGGCACCTTCAGCTCGGTGCGTTATGGCACTAAGACTGTTGACTCATTCACATTCCAAGTCGCAAGCCACTGAGCCAATCTTATGGGCCTGGACTTGTTCACTGACCTATAGGGTTTATGCTCATGGATTACAGCGGGTTTACTATCCATCACGTTGATTCTCTGTGTTCCCAACAATGGCCTGATCACCAGGCTCTCACAGCTCTGCTCGCAACTTCTGGCACAGGACATAGGCCACTCAGCATCCATCGCTGGGCGGAGCGGCTCCAGCAGTATAACTTCACCCTGCAGTTCACTCCAGGTCGAGACTATGTCGTGGCAGACCTGCTGTCACAGGCCACCCCCGGCCCTTCGCCCGATCCTGGTCCTGACCCCGCTGATCAGGGCCTTATCCAGATGATCCACTCTCCACTCCAGTCCATAGTGTCGCTTCAAGAGCTCCAGACAGCCTCGGAACAGGACCCGGTGCTCTCCCAGCTCCGCACCTTTATTCGCTTTTGGTGACCCGCAAAGCTTCCGGACAAACTGGTTCCCTTCCATCGTGTCAAGGACGAGCTGTCCTTGTGGAACGGCGTCTGCATAGCTCGTGGGCTCTGCACCCTGATGCCGGACTGCCTGCGAGCATGTGTCCTGGCCATGGCCCACGAGGGTCATCTGGGCATCGTAAGAGTGAAGCAGCGCTGTCGTGACCTGGTATGATGGGACATTGAGGCTTTAGTGAGGGAGCTTGCCTTCTGAGTGGCAAAACCAGTCCGCCAACGTTTCATGGTGGTGGTGTACGACCTTCTTTCCAAGTGGCCTCCACTCCACTGGGACGTTGACCGAGTTCCTGGATTCACTCTTCTCTCAGTGGGGCCATCCTACGGCCATTACAGATTGCAGATCCTGCTTGGGGCGGAAGTGCTAACGAGCACTCCATGGCTTCACCGTTGTTACATGGAATAACAGTGACATCACTGTCGAATCCTTGGTGTCTTTACTGTTCACGTGCACGCTGGGCAAGACCTACGCTGTAGAGTGTATCAATTGTTGTTGCAGAAGTTGCAGGATTCTTTTTCTGTGTATGAAGTATTGTGATTGGTCAAAAACTTGGTAAATACTTGGTAAATGGTGCATTTATATAGCGCCTTTATCCAAGGTGCTTCACATAGATTGTGAATTATATTCACAGTTCATACAAACATTCATACACCGATGGTGGCGTAAACCATGCAAGGCACCAACCAGCACAACAGGAGCAATTAGGGGTTCAGTGTCTTGCTCAAGGACACTAACTCTGGGGGAGCCTGCGCAGGTTCGAACTGGCAACCTTGCAGTTACCATCCGGCCACTCTACCCCTGATCCACCGCTGCCGACAACTCTGTTCACTTCATGGGGCTAGTCCAATGGCGGCTCTTCTACAACATAGACTTGCGTTGACGAAATGCTAGGCTAAGAGTGACAAAGTCCTGGATCGGAAGTTGGCATAATAATGCCCTGGACTCAGGCAACACAGAGCTATAGAGTAAGACAGAGTTACGACATTGAGGGGGCAGAAGACAGCCCGGTCACATGGTTTCATGTAACTCGTTTGTCACTGTAAAGCCTATTGACCTTGCGCAGACCGCGGCCATCAAGTATTTTTAGTAAAGCAACCTCCTGCTACCTCCTGCATTATGTGCAAATTCAAAACAGGTGGTACGCATGGCTGTTGAGTGATATCCAACAAGCACTCCAAAACTGACACTTAGAAAACAAATAACCTGCACAGAATTTCTTGACAGGAAGTAGTAGCCTACCGTGGATTTCTTATGAAATGTCACGGGGCAGCCCGTGCCCTATACACACACACACACACACACACACACACTGATTAAGGACATTGCACGCACGCACACACCACACAGACTGTGGGTAGTGGGGCAGACAGGTCCATATAATCATATCATATAATGTCAATACTGTTGATGTATGCATTTACAGGATGTACAAATGAAATGATACACAAAGAGAAAACATTCCGTTTATTAACCTGTGTTTATTGCAACCTCAGTGTTTGTATGGCCTTTCCAGTGCTGGCACTTTCAGAAGGGGGGAAGGTGCCAAGTACTGTTGAGGAGTAGGGGTGTTCCACAATGTCAAGTGTAAAGTATGTCTATTATCGGGGGAAATGAATGTAACCCCATATGATGTATAATCTAAAATAGAACATCTAGGTGTGGGGTTACCTATTCAGGTTCAGCTGATAGCTGTGAGCTTGTAGATCTACTGTTTATATTTAATTGCTTCGCTGTGGGTGGTAGGATCCTCTCCTATAAAGAGGAGACTGCAGGCAGAGCTAGTCAGTTATGCTGGGGCAGGCATCATGCTGACAGCCCTGTGAGAGAGCTGCTGGGGCCCATGTCATGGGCATAGCCTAGTGTAGTTTGTTATTTTCCCTTTTTCCTACTTGTACATTAAGTATTTTTGAGTTCTTGTTTTGTATTTTGGCCAGTATTATTTTTGCTGTTTGATTTTTCTTTTGTGAATATCTACACTGGAGCTGGAGGTTTTGAGCAATAAAAACCACCAAAAAGCATCCCTGACTGTTTTTGGAGCCTTGGCCCTCGGGCAACTTCACATGAAACAAAAACTTTACAGATTGAAAGAAGATAATAAGCTTTCCGTACAGCTGCAATGTTGGTGAGTTTGATGTTGTTTAATACAATTAGATAGGACTTTTCTATTTGGATGATTGGGCTGTCTATGGGAACTTGCACCTAGTTAGCACCTTGCTGGCAAGATGGCAGCAGTGTGCATAAGGTCAATAGACTCCAATGCATTCCGTAAACTTCCGGTTCAGGCCCTTATCAATATTCGACAATAGATGTCCACGTAGAAGAGCCGCCATTGGACTGGTCCCATGAAGTGAACGGAGTTGTCATAATGTAGGCTATAGGTTGCTGCGTTACACACTCGCCCATTGGGCCATGGTTCTTTAGCCGACTGGTAACGTATGTGGCTTTTTGAACGAGGTCCCTGGTTCGCCTCCTGGCCGTGGCTACAGTAACTCTGTCTTACTCTATGGCTCTGAGGCAACAGCCCAGCTTTAATGATCTTAAATTCCTTTATTTTAGATAGTTCTTTAGTAGCACAACATTACAGAGACTTGTCACTGTGCAATACTTTAAAACAGTTGTCATGTTGCATACATGCCTAAAATTGCTGATATTTGCGCCGCCTTCGTTGGAAACAATGTTCAAAGTCCATCTTGTCACACTCCAGGGCTGCATGCACAGTGCATGAGTGCGGTTTTCTGATCCCTCAATGGTGCAACTCTCTCAGCTATATGGCTCTGGTTGTGACCAGGCATTTCTCTTCGCAGATGAGTTCACTGTCACGCTCATGCTAATGAAACAAAACATTACATCATACAGGATTATTATGAAAGTGCAGGAGAAGGTCACCAAAACATTCCATTTCTTAATATTTCAGTCATGAAACTTAGGTTAGGATGACTCTGTTGAAAAGATCACAACAATAATGTGCTACAACCTTTGATGCGGCAAAATATTTCCATTATACTGTACTGTTATTAAATATGAGATGTAAGATATAATATAATATTGGATGACATTCTATTAGGATAGTCTGACTTTCAGCATTGTATCTTCCTTTTCCCATAGTGTGTATAATGTTTAGTGAGTTCCTCTTATCTAAAACATGCAGGTACTGACATATGAGATGACGAGCTCATAATACATTCTCAGAAACATTCCTGCAAGATTAGAAACTATTCATTTACTGAAGATGCCAAGACAGGCTTGCATGCATGTGGAAATTAAAGACAGCCGTGGACATTAACCAGTTACCACGCATCACTTTTATTTCTCAACCTGCACAAGTTGTTGTTCGTGTTATTACAGTACATACATGGCGGACCACCACCACAGAAGATATAAAAGCAGCTGGTAATAATAAGACTATGTCATAATGTCTTGTTTATTAAGGAATACATTTTAATTTAGTCCAATCTGTGGTACCATGGTAATACAATATAATACAATATTGGGACATTTACTGTAGATCGTGTCATGTCTCACCTAGACCTAGGATCTGATGAATTCTGACCTGATGGTCAAGATTCAATTTATCCCCTGAGCAAGCAGGCAGGCTCTAATATTAGCTCAATGGTAAAATATATATAAGGACTTTCCAGTGCTGGAAACTAGGGTTCAAAACCCAGGGTAAAAGAGGAAAGTACATGCCGTAATTCATTGTCAGTGCAGATAACAGTGGCTATAATAATCACAACAAATAATCTCTAGATCATCAATACAAAATATATTTGTTCATAATTACATTTGACATGAATTAGGCAATACAGCCTACTAAATTGAAGATGTTTGTCTTTTTTTGTTTGATCATCTTGAATAATTACCGGTATGTAAAACAAAAACATATTGAAGGATTCAATCAGTGTTTATAGAGATTAAACTAATAAGAAACTAATAATAAATGTCAGGACTTTAAACTAATAAGAAATGTCAGCACTTTTATACATATACCAGATAGTATAAGAATCTGAACATTCATATAGTATTATAGTGGTTTCACATACTGTACATTACTGTACATATTACAATAAATAAAGGTAGGATAAGTGTTATGTTTTTGTTAAAATAAAAAATATTTTTGTTAAAAGGTTAAATCACTATATTCTGATAGTAATCATTTCTGTAAGTGTGGGTTCAGTAACAGGAGTCTCCATGTCTCTCCAGCTCTTTCATGAATAGAAAATAAATTTTCAACGGGTGCAGTACTTACTGTAGTTTAGACAGTTTTTGGTTTAGACTAGTCATTGATTAGACAAGTCATTAGTACTACAACTACAACCTATCTCAAACCCTCACCCTAAACCTAACCTCCCACGGGGCAGCACACCTAAACCTAACCTTAACCCATGTCTAACCGACTAGTCTAAACTAGTATGCACCCCGGTGACAACAGCCAATCAGGAGAGCCTACCCAGCTTGCACTTTGTATTCCGTTCGTGGTCTCTATCCTGATTGGATAAAATTGGTATCCCATTGAACTTTCTGATTATTAAAGAGCTGTAGAAACGTGGAGACTCCTGTTACTGAACAAACACTCTATAGCAAGAGTACTATCAGAATATAGAGCTATTTAACACTTATATTTAACCAAAGAAAATCACTTACTCTACCTTTACGTGTTGTCATGTTGCACCCCTCTGTCGTCTTGTCTTCCTCAACAGCTGTCTAAATTTAGAAAATAGGAGCTCTCTGAACTGGTCACCCATGAGGAAATAGAAGACGGGGTTAATAACACTGTGCAAGAAGGCGATTGGTCGAGTCAGGATGTACAGACCCTCTATGTACATCCTGGTACATAGCTCCATCCCTGACCATTCCTGCCGAGATGCTATCCTCACATTCCTCATCACATGGTAGGGAGAATAGAGAACCAGAAACATGGCAGCTGCTGCTGTGATAACCCTGAGAGGCCGTTTGTAGGAAGTGGTCCTACGCTGGAAAGCTGCATCCTGCACCTTTAGAAGCCGTGCAATATTGTAGGAGGAAAGGCAAAGCCCCAGGAAAGGGAGAACATAGCCAGTCAGGGTCAGTCCAATGCTGTAGCCAAATGAATTTGTGTCGCCACTCAGGCTAGCAAAGTCTGTGCATCGGCTCGAGTTAATTGCCTTCTGCATATCCTGGAACATAAGCACTATCAGTGGAGCCACCTGAATGTTGATTGCCAGCCAGCTCAGCCCAGCTACTGCCATCGCAACCTTTGGTCTTAGCAGGAAGTGGTTTCGTGTCGGGTGTCTGATGAGCAGAAAGCGATCCACGCTCACCCAGACCATGAAGAGAATGGAGGAATAAAGATTGACGTGCAGGACATAGCGGTTGATGATACAGGCATAGGGGCTGGTCTCTTTTTGGCCATTCGCATAGAGCCAGGAGAGGCGAGGCAGTGTGCATAGGAACAGGAGGTCAGACACTGCTAGGTTGAAAAGGTAAATATTGATGCTCCGCCACTCTTGCAGACAAACCACATAGCCAATCACAACTAACAGGTTGCCAGGGAAACCAAGGCAGAACTCCAGAGCATAGAGTGGTGACAGGTAATATACCTCTAGGAGGTCATCTAGCGCGCTGCAGTTGAACACCTGCAGAGAAGAGGAGAAGAGAAGAGAAGAGAAGAGAAGAGAAGAGAAGAGAAGAGAAGAGAAGAGAAGAGAAGAGAAGAGCATATGAGTATATGCTATATATCACAAACATGAACGTTATAAGATCTGAGTCTTACCATTCTGTCCTTTGGTACAGTAGCTCATGGGAACAGGGACAGGAAGTAGAGGGTGCTACTCTTGCAGGTGAATTAATCCACTCTGTTGTTTACTGAAAACAGTGTGCATCAGTGTGTGAGGGTGCTGGTGGTGTACACTGTATTTCATTATTGGTTAGCAATAAAATTTATTCCACAGCCAACCAGACAGTAATTTGTTAATATGGAAAGTCTGTGCTGTAATAAAACTGTTTTACTACATTCTGTTCTGTATTGTGTATTTAGTGTCACACTAATTTGCATAATAACAACTACTGAACCAAAGGTCGCTTCAATTCAATGTTTACAGTACATACTATATGACACACTGGTATCATGGGTAAACTGAGGAAGCCCTGGGTCTGTTCTCTGCTGTTCAACATACAGTATAGTATACATGCTGTCACTGTCTCAGATTATGGAAAATAACAAACTAGGTTATACTATAATTATGCAGAAGACATAATAATTACATATCCATATCACCATGGAACTATGGTCCAATACAAGGACTGTGTAAACGCATTGAACAAATCAACAATTGAAGTTGAAAGTTAAAAAAAACAAAACCCAAGCGATAACACAACATATTGGTGTAGTAAAGTCATATGAGTCTATACAGGAACAAATCAAGGATTCAATTACTTAATAATTTATTGTAATGCTTTATAGGTCACCCTAAAATGTATCATGACAGCTGCAATTAATTCAGAACAATGCTGCTTGACAGTTCAAGTCATTAGACCAAGAAAGTGGAACATACTAATCATCTACTATACACTGCCTTCCTGTCTGTCAAATAATTTATTTCAAAATTGATTTATAAAGCATTGAATGGTTTAGGTCCAAAATATATTTTTTGATGTTTTGCTACATTATGAAACATTCATTTGTGTGTGTGTGTGGGACAAGTTTGCTGCATGAGTCTCAACTAAAAGTGGAGTTCAGTTTTTATACACCACATCTGGAACAGACTCCCAGAAAACCGCAGGTCTACAACTTTATTTAGCTTTGTTTGATGTTTGTTTTAGTAGTGCCTTTTATCGAGGTTTTAGATATATTTACGCTGGACTGTACTGTAACTTTATTGTCATATATCTGTTTTAGTTTAGCTTCCTATTTTCTAAGAAATCTTACTATTTGTAGTCCTTTTATAATGCATGTTTGTCATTTTTTTGCATTGTTACTTAATGCTTTTAAGGTTTGTATTGTGTGTAAAGCATTTTGAATTACTTTTTTGGCTTGCCTTGCCTTGTTTTGGCATTATAGTACAAGTTACTATGATTGACTATGTTAAGTATGTTTGTTATGTCATCAAAATATGAGTAATATCTTCCATCATCATCAGTGCGTGAAGGAAGCCAAATTAAAAATGACTTACCCAGTCCAACAATGCTGTTGGTGTACTGTGTTCCACCACACCTTATTTGGTTACCAAATAGTAACTATAAGATGAGTATTGGATAAAATACTCACCTATTCTTTTGTATTCATAATTCACATTTCAATAATAATTCAACACTAAATATAGGGCCCCCGCTACTCCTCCCTTATAGTCAACACTGTAAATCCCTGGAACACGGTGGACCCTATTGTAAACAAGTGTAATGCTTTATGGTGGCATGCTTGAAATGTACTGTAATTCTCCAATCTGTTAATAAATTCAATCAATCAATCGATTCAAACGCGTTTAAAACCTAAACACCAGTGTGTAATAATAAAATGTCAAATGTTTATTTATGGATATAAAATATAGGCATATAGTGTTCTAATTCTAAACACAGTATGACTGACTTTTGATTGTAAAAACGAAACACATTTATGTGTTTAAAAAGTGTTACCGGTGATTAAACATGTTGTTCTGTTTATAATCTAAACACTGTCTGTGACACGTTTAAATTAAATGATCATGATATCTGTTTTAGCCTATGTTGTCTTTTTGTCTATCTTCTATCGATTAAAACACAAACATTGTACATCTGTCTACATGTACATATGCTCTATGGCCACTGGCCACATTCTTTGTATTTGAACTTAAATTCAAGGTACCAGCTGGCCACAACGCAGCCACTGAGGGGAAAAGGGGCAATATCAACACAGAATGCAACCCCTCCTTCTCCAGTGCACCCTGATGTTGATGGCGTAATATGGCAATGGAGCCTTTAGTAATATTGGCATACCTCGAAAGCACGCTCCTAGTAGTCAGAGGGACATTGAGGGTAAATCAACACATCCTTACTCTTCCCTGCAGAGACAGACATGTGAGGATAGAAGAGAACAAAACAGTCCTGTCCTTAAGCAACCCAGTTTAGGAATGGCATATACAGTATTATATTAATTTCTACATTACTGCAGCGTCAGCAATAATAAACCAATAATCCATCTTTGAATTCTTGTGTTGTGGTTGTGGTTACTACAATGACTGCCTACATGACAGACATGTTAGGCGTGTCTGTTCATAGATTGGTTTCATTCAAAATGATGCATACTATATTTTATAAGTTCAGATAAGGCTGCACTGTCCATGACAGGGATTCTGTGTTTTCCCTCTTTATGAATAAGCACTCTGAGATGAGGTGTGGGTACTAGTTGAGTCACATGCAGGCTCATCAACTGGCTTATAAAACCAGTGCTGGGTAAGATACTTAAAAAATACTTAAAGCATGGGACACTGTCAAACACCAACAGCTAGGCTGATGTATTGCACCAGTGCTTTATTGAAAAAGCTCTCTGGAAGCTCTCTAGGTCGTCCTCAAGCACTCTAAGAAATCCAGTGCTGAGGCATTGCTACAGATGGAGAAAGCTATGGCGCAGTAGTCCTACAAGAATGTGTTGTGTGATAACAAAACTGATCAATGTAAAAAACACACCTGATAAGACAGCTCAATGAACAAAACACCAATGAAACCTATTGTTGAGGTACTATGTACTTTAAAGGATGAAGGACTGACATTCCTTGTGCTATGTGGACTGCATGGTGGGATGAAGATAAACATTGGGATTAGCTGATCAAGTAACAGTTTTGTTTTCATAAACTGTTTTATGCTACAGATTCTTATGATTTCAGTGAGATCTACCTCACTCCTGGTCCTGGCACATGCACTCACTCGTGCGTGTGTTCCACGTGCACACGTTCATGAAAATGTTTATAGGTCTATTATCATTTTCACTACCATAGTGCTGTAACGTCCATGCATGAAATTCATGCATGAAACAACAAATTGAAAAATGATAGTCTCCTCATGCATTAGATAAACAATTTCAATCAACGACTCTAACATGGTTAATATGTAGGATAGTGCATGTCTAATGCATACATACATACTACATGTTTATCAGCCCATTATAGGCACTTGTGTTATACAGTTACTATTTATCTTCATCTTCTGATTGGCTTTATCTAGTAGTAATCACTGGGCGTTAACTGATAAAAGCATAGTCAGAGCAGGGCAACATGGCTCTGAGGCCACACCTCAGGGCTCAACTAACAAATTAAAAAAGTTAAAGATACAGTAAAAGGTTTATTGATGGGTCTACTGTAGCCTTTTTCATGAATGTACTCCCATGTGGTATAATAGTGCTCTCTAGTGGCAAAGGACTACAATAACCTTATTACCACCAAGGCATTCCTTGGGGACCTGCACTTTCTACAATACTACAACATCCAGAATTCCTTTGTCCAGATGTTCCAATAGATTCAATGTACACTGTAGTCATTATTTAGTCTTTGCCCAGATGTTCCAATGGATTCAATGTACACTGTAGTCATTATTTAGTCACAAGCTCTTGTTAATACTTTTTATTGGTTACAAAACCAACAGACACGTGTCTGTTGGTTTGTTGGTCTGTTAAGTGTACACTTACCCCATTTAAGACTGAGGCCGATTCTAAAGACGCCTCCTAAAGCCTGACTTAAGTTATCTGATTAGAAAATATATTTCTTCAAAAATTACAAAAATGTTATGTTGCTATTATACTGTACATAGCAACAAGAACCCCAAAAGGGGTTTTGATCGGTAAATAAACACCAAAAGGGGTTGAATGCGTCTCAACAAAATGCGTGTAGATCTGATATGTTCTGCGAAAATATACAGTATAATTGTGAGATGAAAATCTGCAAAATCTGCCAGTCCATCACGCCTCGTGACACGTCACGCTCCATATGGCCATCTCCATATGAAGATCATCAAACCCATCCATTCTTCTCCATACATGGAGAAGAATGGATCATCACCTAGATCTGCATACAGTATATGGAGCCAACAACTCTACGTCTGACCTCAAACCTCAAACCCTTATATGGAGCTGACCTGTTCTGACATTCCATATGTTGATCCGTCCCCACCCGTCCTTCCTCTTCGATGTCTCCCTTTTGACTGATACCTGTCCATTCAAACTCTAGACGGGCCCGCCCCAAAGTTATTAGCGCAGCCGGCAGCCGGTGAAAACTAGAGTTCTCAACAGGCCCGAAAATTAAAGGGACACTTCACCCTTTTTGCAAATAAATATGTTAATGACGTTTAGAAGATTTATAACACTTTCCTGGGGTCTTTATGTGTGTAATATGTGGTTTTAGATATTTTAGATTTTAGCAGCGTCGATGATGTCATGGATACTGGGCTCACTTACTTTCTGGAATACAATTCCCATAATGCTTTGGTGCACTGCTCCTCCTTGTGGATAGGGGGAGGGCTGTCTTACTGAAACAACATACAGTTCAGGAAGTAAGTGAGCCCAGTATCCATGACATCATGGACACTGCTAAAATCTAAAATATCTAAAACAACATATTACACAAAGACCCAAGGAAAGTGTTCTAAATCAACTAAACGTCATTATTTGTATTTGACCCTTTAAGGCCCGGCCCTACCTGGGCCTTAACTGGGCTGGCGGCTGGCCCGACCCACAGAGTAATAAAAGGATATAGGGGGCCTGACCTTGAGGGTTTAAGTGGTTAATGTTCAAGAAATGAATAATGCCCTGATTCCTGTTTGTTATAGTTTTGACATTAATTTAGCCACATTCAGAAAGAGCTTAATAAAACGATAATATTCTTAACCAGATGACTCCTTAGAAACCAAGATGCAGTCCACAAGTCATGTGTAGATATAGCACCATCCTGTGTTCTTTGCCTGAGATTGCAGAGATAAAACACATTTTCCAAATAAATTCAGATCGATTCCCTGTTTGAGCTTTCAAGAATGTTCAGACTTGCCTGTCCCTTAAATCAGGTGACAATTTACTGCCGTCGCTCTATGCCTCCTACGTTTCTACTGTCTTTGATCTATGTCTGATCTATGCCTCCTACGTTTCTACCCTGTCTTAATGATTTAATGCTCTATTTTAAACTAACAGGGCATGACTTCAGCTGGTGGATTAAGTCTTAAGTCACAACCACCCTGACACAGTGTGTGTGTGTGTGTGTGTGTGTGTGTGTGTGTGTGTGTGTGTGTGTGTGTGTGTGTGTGTGTGTGTGTGTGTGTGTGTGTGTGTGTGTGTGTGTGTGTGTGTGTGTGTGTGTGTGTGTGTGTGTGTGTGTGTGTGTGTGTGTGTGTGCGTGCGTGCGTGCGTGCGTGCGTGCGTGCGTGCGTGCGTGTGCGTGCCTGCGCTCGAGGCTGCATGTGTGTGTGGGCTGAAGTGCCACTGGGTATAACTAACATACTGTACAAACAATATATACACTTAAATGCATGTACATATGAAGTTGATATGTACACATAGCTATACACAATACACTAGAAACTAGTTTGGCAAAATGTTTAGGAGTGATATAAACATGTTTCTTTGTTTGTTAGTTTTTTGCAACAGTTTTCTTCATTTTGTTGAGGAAATGCAGAGCCAGATCACTCATATCATCTCTGAGGATAGAATTCTGGATGAGCAGGACATTTTGTGCAAAACGGGCCACTCCTGAAAACTTTGGAAGGCAATCTTAGCCAATCAGTGTAGAATCTGAGAAATCCAACAGACTCGTCTTGATCACATGATGACATGGTGGCGCTATAACCGGCAGATGTGGAGGGATGCAGGGAAAATGTTCTCTAGGGAGTGCGCATACATAAGATTGATGCAGTCCCAGCCAGCACGCCGATGATGGTCCCATATGGTTTAGAGGTGGGCTGCCTATGTGGGAGCCAGGTGGGATAACTATATGGGACCCACATGGAAATGTCAGCAGGCACCAGGTTCTCACCTGGGTTTCCCGTGTGGGCTTTAAGTGGGTTTCTACCTGGGTCCTAGGTGGGCCCAACCTTGGCAATTTATGTGGGCTGACATGGGTCCCTTATGGTTTCAAGGTGGGCTGAACTATATGGGCCTCAAGTGGGCTTGTCAGCGGGCACCAGATGGTTCCCATTTGGGCTTGCCCGTGTGTGTCATGATCCGTGACCTGGTCTGCCACCCTGATGTGTTTCCCTATGTTCCTTGTTTTGGGTTTTACTTTTGTGTACTTTTACCTTTTATTTTGTAGTATCTAGTGTCTCTTGGTTTCCTGTGTTGCCCATGTTTACCTGCCTTGTCTAACCCTGTGATTAGTGTAGTGTTCCCCACCTGTGTCCTGTTACTCTACCAGCCAATCCCTGTGTTGATTTGTCTGTTGTATTTCACCTGTGTCTAGTCAGTCCATGTCTATTTATATGCCCTTGTGTTTTCAGTTCTCCGTTGGTTCGTTATTATTTGTCACTGTGAGTATTTGTGATAGTATCTTGTTCCTTGACTCCTCGTTTGCCCTGTATTTCAGATCCCCTAGTTTTCCCAGTTTAGTGTTTCCCTTTGTACTCCTTGTTCTATGTTTTGACTGCCTACTCATCGGGCTTGATATAATAAATATCTTCATTTGAACTGAGCTGCCTCTGCCTCTCATCTTGCACTTGGGTCCTCCTACACTGTCTTGACTCGAACCGTGACAGAACGAACCAACCAACATGGACCCAGCAGATAAGGCAGAGGAGGATGATTTCACCAAGGTTCTTCAGTCGATGGTCTCTATTATGGAGTTTTGCAATCGTCCATCAACCAGTGCTGAACAGAAGATCGAGGCTCTGAAGCAGGCTCTCCGGGTGGCCTACTCCCGTCCAGAACTAGCAGGCAAGCTTGATGGCATTGTAAAGGGAATGTGGGCTGCCATGTCCAATGCACCTACCAGCCTCCGGTCTGCAAGCCGTCAGCCCACTTGTCCCCCTGCTCTTCAGCCAGAGATCCACCCTCCTTCCCAGCCTGTTCAACAGCCCTGCTTACCCTTTACCTGGAAGGATTTTGGTGTAACTAGGGAGGTGTTTTATGAAGACTCCGACTTCCTAGAGTCCCTTCATAAATATTGGAGGGGTGACTGTGTATTGGCCAAGTATTTGGCTTTCTTCAGATGGGAGAGCCGTGGTGCTTTGTTTCCTGGTCCCCAGGAGGCAGTCTCCTCTGTTTTCCCGTCTCCCATCACGCCGCTGCCCGGCTCTCCGCCGCCCGGCACTCCGCCGCCCGGCACTCCGTTGCCCGGCAGTCCGCCGCCCGGCATTCCGCCGCCCGGCACTCCGCCGCCCGGCATTCCGCCGCCCGGCATTCCGCCGCCCGGCACTCCGCCGCCCGGCACTCCGCCGCCCGGCACTCCGCCGCCCGGCCCTCCGTTGCCCGGCTCTCCTCGACCTGCAGCCCCGTCTGCAGCCCCATTTCCTCGACCTGCAGCCCTGTCTGCAGCCCCAGTTCCTCGACCTGCAGCCCTGTCTGCAGCCCCAGTTCCTCGACCTGCAGCCCTGTCTGCAGCCCCAGTTCCTCGACCTGCAGCCCTGTCTGCAGCCCGAGTTCCTCGACCTGCAGCCCCAGTTCCTCGACCTGCAGCCCCGTCTGCAGCCCCAGTTCCTCGACCTGCAGCCCTGTCTGCAGCCCCATTTCCTCGACCTGCAGCCCTGTCTGCAGCCCCAGTTCCTCGACCTGCAGCCCTGTCTGCAGCCCCAGTTCCTCGACCTGCAGCCCTGTCTGCAGCCCCAGTTCCTCGACCTGCAGCCCTGTCTGCAGCCCCAGTTCCTCGACCTGCAGCCCTAGTTCCTCGACCTGCAGCCCTGTCTGCAGCCCCAGTTCCTCGACCTGCAGCCCTGTCTGCAGCCCCAGTTCCTCAACCTGCAGCCCTGTCTGCAGCCCCAGTTCCTCGACCTGCAGCCCCAGTTCCTCGACCTGCAGCCCCAGTTCCTCAACCTGCAGCCCCGTCTGCAGCCCCAGCTCCTTGCTCTGCAGCCCCAGCTCCTCCGCCTGCAGTCCCACCTGACCCCCCGTCGGCTGTCCCCGCCGACGTGCCGCCTGACCCCCGCTTCTCGCTTCTAGTGACTGTGTCTCCTTGTCCTAAGGTTCCCCTGTCTCCATGCCCCAGACCCAGCACAGCTCCTAGTCCCCTTGCTTGTCCTCCTAGTTGCCCTACTCCCCCAGTTTTTCAAACTAGCTCCCATGTTTTTACATCTGCTAGACCCATCTCAGGCTCTCAGTTTCCCCAGGCTACGTCCAGTCCCCGACCCCCTCTGGTCCACTCTGTCCCACCTACCACCCCGTTAGCTGATCTCCCTATGTGTTTATCTGCGTGTCTCCCTGTCTGTATGTCCGCGAGTGTGCATGCCAGTCTTCTTGTGTGTCTGTCTACTCCCCAGTCCTTTAGTCCCCCTGCTAACCGTTTTACCCCCCTGTTATGTCTGACTGCTTGTTTGTCCGCCTGTTTGACTGTCTGTCAGTTAATTTGTTTGTCTCTCGGTTTGTCTCACTTTCTGCCTCTCTGTTTGTCTGTGTGCTTGTCTGTGTGTCTCCCCACCTGCCTTTCTGTGTGACCCTTGCCCTAAGCCTCTCCAGTGTTCGTGTCCCTACTGGTTTTGAGCTTGTAGATCTGCAAAGATGTTTTGCTGTTTTGATTCCTGCCAGTCTCATGTTTAGTCCAGTTTTTTCTCTTGCCCCTGATCCCCTGTCCCAGTGACCCTCCTTCCAGACCCCCCACCGCCCGCCCTGCTCGATGTTATGGACTTTGTTTTGTGAGATGTGAAGCGTTGTCTGGAAGCCACCGCTTAAGGGGGAGGCACTGTCATGATCCGTGACCTGGTCTGCCACCCTGATGTGTTTCCCTATGTTCCTTGTTTTGGGTTTTACTTTTGTGTACTTTTACCTTTTATTTTGTAGTATCTAGTGTCTCTTGGTTTCCTGTGTTGCCCATGTTTACCTGCCTTGTCTAACCCTGTGATTAGTGTAGTGTTCCCCACCTGTGTCCTGTTACTCTACCAGCCAATCCCTGTGTTGATTTGTCTGTTGTATTTCACCTGTGTCTAGTCAGTCCATGTCTATTTATATGCCCTTGTGTTTTCAGTTCTCCGTTGGTTCGTTATTATTTGTCACTGTGAGTATTTGTGATAGTATCTTGTTCCTTGACTCCTCGTTTGCCCTGTATTTCAGATCCCCTAGTTTTCCCAGTTTAGTGTTTCCCTTTGTACTCCTTGTTCTATGTTTTGACTGCCTACTCATCGGGCTTGATATAATAAATATCTTCATTTGAACTGAGCTGCCTCTGCCTCTCATCTTGCACTTGGGTCCTCCTACACTGTCTTGACTCGAACCGTGACAGTGTGGGCTTTAAGTGGGTTCTACCTGGGCCCTAGGTGGGCCCCACCTAGGCAATTTTATGTGGGACCCTAGTGGGTCCTAACTGGGCTTGCCCATGTGGGCTTTCAGTGGGTTCTACCTGGACCTGAGGTGGGCCCCACCTTGGCAATTCTGTGGGACCCGCCTTTTTCCCATATGGGATAGATGTGGGATCCAAGTGGGCTTGCCTGTGGGATCCCCACAGGCAAACCCACTTAGGCTTGAAGTTGGTTCTGACTGGGCACTGGTTCCTTTGAAAAAATGAAAAATGTTGGAAAATATATCTTTGACAATGTTTATTTAAAACAAAATAATAAAAATAACAGTGAAAATAATATGGAATAATGGATCGGGCCAACGGTGCCGGAGATTAGCTGGTAACGGACGGACGGAAGGATGGACACACGCACGCACGCGCACACACACACACACACACACACACACACACACACACACACACACACACACACACACACACACACACACACACACACACACACGGACGGAGTGCAAAACATACTCTCTGCCCATGCCTTCGGCCTGGTGGAGACAATAATTGGAATGGAATAGTGCCTACATGTCATGGCTATTTGGACATTGGACCTGGCTATTTTGGAAAGCCAGGTCATGCAGTCAGCAGTATCTGTTATATTAATCAGCTTAGCAAGGCTGCTCACTTATGGGAGTTTGCGCCCCCTAGCGTAAACACAGAAGCATTATATAAACTCACAGACAATTTTGGCTGGGACTTTGAGACGTGATGACGTTGAGAACCGCCCACCGGTGCGCTAGTATAAAGCGCGTCAACGTCCCTTAGTCTCCATTCATTTGTTTCTTCTCATGTGTGTAACACAGCGCAAGCGAAGTCTCCCTAAGGTTTAGCATCTGAGTTATTTCCATAAGGACGAGAAAACTTCTCGGTACCGCGGAAACTGCTTTCCTAGAGGCTTCGAGAAGTAAAGAAAAACGGTAAGTCCGTTTTTCCTTAACCAAGGTTAATAATAACTTGGTGGGTAATGTAACTTGTGTGGTGGCTCGAGCCCTGCTAAGTTTCTTTACCCGTGTGACGGTCTTTGACACGGCTAGCAATGGCGTGTTTTTGCTTCCACACAAACTTCGGTGACTTAAGGTCCCGAACGTGTGACCGTCTAGAAACGGTCTCGACCCTTTGCTAGTTTCCACACGTGTGCCGGCATCGGTGGCTGCTACCCTAGCCCGCTGTAGCCGACACAGCGCACGTCCCGCGGCCCCGAAGCCCGTGACGGCGTGGTGAGCTGCACAAGATATAGTAATATTTCTGCTTAGCTCTCACGTCTGTGTTGACGGCCTGCTTTAACAGCTAGTGTAGCCGACACAGCGCACGCACGTCCCGCGGCCCCGAAGCCCGTGACGGCGTGGTGAGCTGCACGAAATATAGTAATATTTTTGCTTAGCTCTCACGTCTGTGTTGACGGCCTGCTTTAACAGCTAGTGTAGCCGACACAGCACACGCACGTCCCGCGGCCCCGAAGCCCGTGACGGCGTGGTGAGCTGCACGAAATATAGTAATATTTTTGCTTAGCTCTCACGTCTGTGTTGACGGCCTGCTTTAACAGCTAGTGTAGCCGACACAGCACACGCACGTCCCGCGGCCCCGAAGCCCGTGACGGCGTGGTGAGCTGCACGAAATATAGTAATATTTTTGCTTAGCTCTCACGTCTGTGTTGACGGCCTGCTTAACAGCTAGTGTAGCCGACACAGCACACGCACGTCCCGCGGCCCCGAAGCCCGTGACGGCGTGGTGAGCTGCACAAAAATATAGTAATATTTTTGCCTAGCTCTCACGTCTGTGTTGACGGCCTGCTTTAACAGCTAGTGTAGCCAACACAGCACACGCACGTCCCGCGGCCCCGAAGCCCGTGACGGCGTGGTGAGCTGCACAAGAATATAGTAATATTTTTGCTTAGCTCTCACGTCTGTGTTGACGGCCTGCGTTAACAGCTAGTGTAGCCGACACAGCACACGCACGTCCCGCGGCCCCGAAGCCCGTGACGGCGTGGTGAGCTGCACAAAATATAGTAATACTTCTGCTTAGCTCTCACGTTTGTGTTGACGGCCTGCATTAACAGCTAATAATAGCTCTTTTCTCGGCCTCCACATACAACGCCCCGCGGCCTTCTAGCCCGTGGCGCCGTGTATTCTAAACAGCATATAGTAATATTTCTGTTTAGCTCTCACGTTTGTGTTGACGGCCTGCATTAACAGCTAATAATAGCTCTTTTCTCGGCCTCCACATACAACGCCCCGCGGCCTTCTAGCCCGTGGCGCCGGGTATTCTAAACAGCATATAGTAATATTTCTGTTTAGCTCTCACGTTTGTGTTGACGGCCTGCGTTAACAGCTAGTAATAGCTCTTTTCTCGGCCTCCACATACAACGTCCCGTGGCCTTTCGAGCCCGCGGCAGCGTGGTGATCTGAAACGCGCAGCCTTGTGAAACTGATTGATTAAACTCGCAGTTACTGTTGTAACCAGGGTTATATGAACCAGCGAGCCTTGCCTGTAACGTGTTCGCCCACGAAGCCTCCACCTACGTGGCTGCTTGTAACTCTGCTCTTCGTTTCCACGTGCTTCTAAGCCTCGTGTGATGGCAGAGTCCCCGACCACAACCCGTCGCCAACGCCGCCGCGCCCGGGCGGACGCTCACAGCCAGTGCATACAAGGGGCGTGCAAGACCTGCAAGGGCCTGCTCGCCCATGACGACTTGCATGACGAGTGTCTCTACTGCCTGGGCTATGGCAACCTCTATTGCACAGAAGGCCTACACTGCCGCTCTGAAACAAGGAGCCAGGCACTGGTCCCCTGACATGGAGGCGCCGCTCTCCGACGCCCTGATGATTCAAACAGCATATAGTGATATGCCTGTTTAGCTCTCACGCTGTGTTGACGGTCTGGGTGAACAGCTAGTGATAGCTCTTTCCCCAGCTTCCACACACGACGTCCCGCGGCCCTTCGAGCCCACGGCAGCGTGTTGGTCTGAAACTTACAGCCCTGTGAAACTGATTGATAAAACTCGAGGGTACTGTTAGTAACCCGGGTGGCATGAATCAGCGAACCATGCAGGTAGCGTGTTCGCCCACGGAGCCTCCGCCTACGTGGCTGATGGCTCGGGCTGCTGCTTCGCACCCCACTGATGTGGCGGTCTGCGACTCAGCTATCGCTGCACTTAGCTTGTAAGAGCGGCCATTGAAGCGGAGGTTACTGACGTAACTAGGGCTCCTTAATCGGCGAGCCCTGCCTGCGACCTGTCCGCCCACGCCTCTCTTGACCTTACAGGATGAGGCGGCTGCTCGCAGCGGCATGCCACTTCCTGCCTGGACCCTCACTAACTCGGTCCCCCACAAGTGGGCGACCTTGTGAAACTGCTTATTGAAACTGGGGGTTACTCTTGTGACCATAGTTCTATTAAACAGTAAGTCCGCTTTCTTTACTAAGTTAGCACTAACTTGGATTGGAGGTTACTGACGTAACTAGGGCTCCATAATCAGCGAGCCCTGCCTGCAACCTGTCTGCCCACCGGACCCTCACTCTAACGTGACTGCCTGCCGGCTGCCATTGTTGGCGCTTGGCCCGGTAAATTGCTATTAGAGTTGGAAGTTACGTGCGTAACCGAGCTCTATAGTCGGCAAGCCCTGCCTGCAGCTCGCTTGTCCACGCTTTTCTTGACCTTGCAAGATAATAGGTTGCTGGCAATAGCCCGGCTTAAGTCCCACCTGAGTGACGTTCTCCTGTGACGAGACCTCTCTCTAACGTGACTACCTGCCAACTCGGCTCTTCACGGGCGTGCTACGTGCAGCTTCGTGAAACGGCCTGCGAGGACATGAGGTTACTAGCGTAACCGGGGTTTTGTGGACCAGCGGGTGCTTGTCTACGGCTTCCGTCACGTGTTTCCTGGCTACAGGAATGAGTGGCGACCTCCGGCTTGACGGCTTTGCCCTGGCTTCCACTTAGACAATGCCGCCTCGGTTTCCCACAAGTGGGCGACCTTAGGAAACAGCCTGTTTCCATGCTGTGTGACGGTCTGTGATAACGGCCATAGATGGCCCTATTCTCAGCTTCCACATGCCTATGACACCGGCGAGCTTGGTCTACGGTTCCAGTCACGTGTTTCCTGGTCTACAGGGAAAAGTGGCTACCCCCTGCCTGACGGCTTTGCCCCGGCTTCCACCTAGACAATGCCAACTCGGTCCCCCACAAATGGGCGACCTCAGGAAACAGTTTGGTTTCCGCGCTGTGTGACGGTCTGTGATGATGGCTATAGATGGCCCTACTCTCAGCTTCCACGCGCCTGACCGGAAGGGACGCCGCTCTACCACGAAAAGGTTCGGAGCTGGCTTCAACCCCTCTGGCGCTGTGTCTACAGGACTGGAATCGTTGTGGTGTTCATCCTTGGGGTTGAACACCACCTCGAAGGGTAACAAACTACAGTTTGCCAGGAGACCTCCCACTTGTGGGAGCGTTCTGTTTTCGCAAGCGAGTGGTCAGTCAGCCGAGGTTCTCCAGGACGAGATAACGTCTCTGCTGGAGAAGAAGGCTATACGTGTGGTGTCTATGGACCAGAGCAACGCCGGGGTTTACTCCCGCTACTTTCTCGTGAAGAAGAAAGGGGGGGGCATGCGGCCCATTCTAGACCTACGTGCTCTGAACGGCTATTTGAAAGTGTTTCGCTTCAAAATGCTCACGAGCAAGGCTCTGCTGCTCATGATGCGTCGAGGGGACTGGTATACAACTCTCGATCTCAGAGACGCGTATTTCCACATTCCCATCTACCCACCACACAGAAAATTCCTGCGGTTCGGCTTCAAGGGACAGATATACAAATATCTGGTCCTTCCATTCGGGCTGTCACTAAGTCCAAGGACTTTTGTGAAGTGTACACAGACGATGTGCTATGTCAACAAGCAAGGGGTCCTACGGTCCACCAAACTGCATGCGTTAGCACACAGGCTGACGCTATGGTGCGACGAGCACCTTCTTTCGGTCAGAGCCTCCCACGTTCCGGGACTCCAGAACACGGGGGCGGATCCGTTATCCAGGGGCCGATACCTCTACGCGGCTTGGTCACTGCACAAGACAGTGGCCAGGCAGATGTGGGGGAGGTTCGGCGAGCCACGAGTGGATCTGTTTGCGTCGGAAGAGAACAGCAAGTGTCCTCTGTTCTTCTTCATAGCAGGGACGGTTCCGCTAGGTTTGGATGCCTTGGCGCACCGTTGGCCCCGGGGCCTTCTTTACGCTTTCCCCCCGCTGTCTCTCATCCTTCCCACACTGGAGAGGGTGAGGACGCAGTGCCTGTCGGTGATCTTAGTGGCCCCAGGATGGGGCTCTTGGAGGTCGGACATTGTCCCTCTCCTGTACGATCGGCCCTGGCAGCTTCCAGTACGCAGGGACCTATTGACTCAGGCGGGGGGCGAGATATTCCACCCGCGGCCGGAAGATCTAGACCTCTGGGCCTGGCCCGTGAAAGGCTGAATCTTGGCGCGGAGGGTCTTCCCCAGAGCGTCATCAACACTATTCAGTGTGCGAGGACGCAGTCGACCAGGGATGCCTATGATTTGAGGTGGCGGTTGTTTGAGGACTGGTGTTCACCAGCTCAAGTGGTGCCTTTTCAAGCGCCAGTGAGGGTCGTTCTGTCGTTCCTCCAGGACCTCTTGGATAAAGGCAGAGCCTTTAGTACTGTCAAGGTGTATCTGGCTGCTGTCTCTGCCTGCCACATCGGTTTTGAGGACAGGACGGTGGGCCAGCTCCCGCTGGTACGCCAGTTCATGAAGGGAGCTAGTCGTCTCCTTCCGGTGACTAAGTCTCTGGTCCCTTCATGGGACCTTGCTTTGGTTCTGGACTCTCTGTCCCGACCACCGTTTGAGCCCTTGGAGGGGTTGAGTATGAAGCTATTGTCGCTGAAGACAGCGTTGTTAATAGCTTTGGTGACCGCTAAGAGGGTCGGTGATATCCATGCGTTGTCCACGAGTGCGGAATGCATGAGGTTTAATGGGGATGCTAGGGTGGTCATGAAGACCAATCCGGCGTTTTTACCTAAGAACCGCCTGGCTACCCCGGTACCGATGGACCTGGTGGCGTTCTGTCCGCCCCCCTTTGCCTCTGAGGAGGAGAAGAGGAGGCATAACCTCTGTCCGGTGAGGGCATTGAGGTTGTATTGGACAAAACTAAGGCGACAAGGAAGACTACACAGCTGTTTGTCTCCTGGGATCCCAAGACTGTGGGACTGCCTATCTCGAAGATTAGGCTTTCCCAGTGGATCGTGGAGGCTATAGAGCGGGCTTACTCTGGTAGGAATATGGTGCCTCCCATAGGGTTGAAGGCGCATTCCACGAGGGGTATGGCGTCATCCTGGGCCCTCTGTAGGGGGGTCTCTGTTCAGGATGTTTGTTCCGCTGCAAGTTGGGCATCGTCTTCCACTTTTGCCACCTTCTATAGGCTGGATGTGACGGCAGCGCCGATGGCGCATGCGGTCCTGAGCGTGGCCTCCAGTTAGTGGAGTGACTTGGCTCCCTGGGGGGACATTGGTCTTCTCCAGGGTGCTGAGCTGGTTGTTCTGTCGGCTCCTCTTAGGCGCTTATGACAGACCTGGGCCAGGTTGGCTTTCCCAAGGAGGGGCAGTAGTCCTTTTGGGGACGTACTGTGGTCCTTGCTCACAGATGGTACGGGCCCTAAGGGTCCAGACTTCGCGATGACAATAAGGGAGTTAATAAAGTCTCCCATAAGTGAGCAGCCTTGCTAAGCTGATTAATATAACTAGGGGTTACGTATGTAACCAAAGTTATATAACAGCGAGCAAGGCTGCTCACTAGGATTCCCTTCTTGTTGCTTGAGAAGAGAACAATTGTTATCGAATGGAGACTAAGGGACGTTGACGCGCTTTATACTAGCGCACCGGTGGGCGGTTCTCAACGTCATCACGTCTCAAAGTCCCAGCCAAAATTGTCTGTGAGTTTATATAATGCTTCTGTGTTTACGCTAGGGGGCGCAAACTCCCATAAGTGAGCAGCCTTGCTCGCTGTTATATAACTTTGGTTACATACGTAACCCCTAGTTACCTGTGACTATAGCTTTTTCTTCCCAGTAGGGGGCAGTATGAGCCACACAAACACAGGCAGTACAAGTACAAGTACATTATGCCAACCTATGATGCCAACTCTTGTCAGTGGAACTGGAAGAAAATGTATTATTTTAAAAGTAGTTTAATAAAATGAGTCCATTACAAAGCACAAAACGAACAGTGAAAGTGTTATCAGTTACTGATATTCAATGAGTCCATTACAAAGATAACACAAAACGAACAGTGAAAGTGTTATCAGTTACTGATATTAAACTCAACATGCCCTGGCCCCATCTGAGGAATCTGTGGGACTCACTCAGCCAACTAAATTTGCAATCAAGACACTGCTACGAGAAGCCAAATATGGGTGAATGTAATATTTGGTCAGTAAATTATGGAGACAATGCACTCTGGATGGTATGTCTGCTAATATAGGCCTACTACTGTAGATCTACTGTAGATCTGCGTGTTGTTGTAGCACATCTGGGGTAGCTAGATTAGGATTAGGCAGGTGGACACAAATTAGCATGCTTTACAACAAAATTGAACAAAATGTTCATATTAACCGAAACTGTTAATGAATTTGTGGTTAAAGGGTTAATTTATTATGCTATTATTTTATATATATTTTGTTACGAGGGTAGCTGTCAAGCAGGCATGTTACAATAAAGTAGAAGTGTTATATATAAAGTGCATGAAAGCCATACTTGAGTAAAGGTGCAGAAATCTTATTTTTACTCCAGAAAAAGTTTGTCACATGTATTACTGTAAGTGAAAGGAATACGTTTCCTTAATACGACATGTAAACATTTCACAGTGCCAGTCTGCCTCCAATACTATTCTCACAAAGCCTGCACTTCCATGCCAGGGACACAAGCTCAGAACACTGAAATATCTACTGGCCCAGAAATTATCCTATATCAAATATCAAAAGGCTTTAATGTTGAAGCAGGCTCTAATAAGTTAGTGTGTGTGTGTGTGTGTGTGTGTGTGTGTGTGTGTGTGTGTGTGTGTGTGTGTGTGTGTGTGTGTGTGTGTGTGTGTGTGCACGCGTGCATGCGTGTGTGTGTGTGTGTGTGTGCGTGTGTGTGTGTGTGTCTGTATGTCACAGTGTGTGTGTGTGTGTGTGTGTGTGCACTTGCGAGCATGTGGATGAGAGAAAGAGAGCCTTAAGTGTGCCTGTCTGAAGTGTGAGTGACTGTGTGTGTACTGTAGGCCTATAGTATGATGGTGGCCCCATTCTGAGTGGGGCGATCCCCTGAGCCCCTGTAGTTTACCCTGACCCAGTTCTGGAAGGTGACACACTTAGAACCTTATGACTACAACTCTGTACTAATTATCAACATGGATGACACTCAACGGACAGTTAATTGGACCAGAACTCAAGCACTAAGGGGGTTTTGTCTGCCTGAGTAGGGTCTACTAGGCTATCTGAAACATGAGCTCAGGGCTGGACTGGGACAAAAATTTGGCCCGGGCATTTACGCGTGAATTTGGCCCAGACCGGCCCACCACAACCAGCGCGCAGATAGCAGAAACTCTACCGCCCGCTCCGTCACGGCACACACAAACAAGCCCTAATACCACCACTTTTACTGAACAACATAGGCCTAAATGATACAAACCAACAGACAACTACACAACCCTTTGTAGAGGGTTTATTTGTCACTAACTGATACAGGTACAGTGAAATTATCATGATGGCACTGGCAGAATGGCAGCACGCCCTTCTTTTTAAAAAATCATGGCGGCCCACTACGGTTGGCGGCCCACCGGGAAAATGCCCGGTAGCCTATGCCCTGTGGCCAGTCCAGCCCTGCATGAGCGTCATGAAGTGCTGTTATTAAAATGCTTACTTTAAAAATAGCTAAAATACAACAATTCAGGGTCAAAAGTTCATAAAGCATAATTCATAATAATTTCATGATGTACAATAAATATGTGATTCATAATTGATTTCATATGAGGTTAAGAATGTAAAAACATGATATGATGACAACTTTCTGAGGCAGAACAAAGTTCCCTGTCTGTCAGTGGCAACAGGACCATGATTGATTGACTGATTGATGCATGATTGCATGGCATTGCACACAGGTGCTACAAACTTTGTCTCACTCACTGATCTGCATGAAGAAAGCAGCACACTTGCAGTTTAGTGTGTTACAAACTTACAAAGTAAGAAAGACGTCTGAAGCCAAAGCAGACAGGATATTATAAGAACATTTTTGCAACTCAAGATTCAAGAACCTTTTCCACGACAAGCGGCCAACGAGGTATTCTATAATATTTTAGATTAGTCTCTTTGTTGTGTTGTTTGTTTGACGGACACGTTCACCTGCGCATCTCTACATGTTTTGTATTATCATTTGTTTGGTCAATATTATGTACTGTGATGTGCTTTGCTGATTGTTTATGTGTTTATTATTTTTGTGTGAACATACAGTTCTGGCATGAACGGATGAGGATGAGAAGAATGCCTGAAATAAATGCCCGTTTATAAAGAAAGAACCGACCTGTGTTGTCAATGTTGTGAGAAGAGCTACATCATAACCATGGTTAGGTCTACCTGTTTTTTTGTTTTACTAGCCATGGTTCACATGACAGTCATGTTTCAGGGCTTCGTGTGTGCATCAATTTATTGTGACATGCACTAGTCTACAATACAGCAGGTAGTGTGTGTGTGTGTGTGTGTGTGTGTGTGTGTGTGTGTGTGCGTGCGTGTGTGAGTTTGTGGCAGAGACTATTTTGACATGAGTTGAATTCAACTCAAAATGTCCTGTTTGTGCGGACTGTGTCCTCACAGTCTGAGAGCATATTCATATGCTCTCAGACTGTGAGGACACCTCTCAAACACTCTTGTCCTTTTACATTATTCCATCTCTGAACTGACCATGTCAGTGTCCTCTGGCGTCACGCCTTGTGACATCACGCCTTCATATAATTATGGTCATGCCTTGTGACATCACGCCCCCATATATGGTCACGCCTCGTGACATCACACCTCGTGACATCACGCCTTGTCACACGTCATGCCACCATATATGGCCATCTCCACGACACTGACCTTTAGGGCAAGGTCGCTTCTCGCCCCCAGGGCGGACACCATGTTGATTGACCTCATCAAACCCTTAGATCCTCATATATGGAGCTGACCTGTTCTGACATTCCATGTGTTGATCCTTCCCCACCCGTCCATCCTAGATTGGCCCGCTCCAAAGTCATTACTTGTAGCTGCTCCCGGCATAAAGTTCTCAACCAACCCGAAAATTAAGGCCCCACCCTACCTGGGCCATAACTGGGCCCCGCCTGGCCTTACTAATTAGCACACATTTTACGACCTAACCTAAAATAAAAGGGGTCTAAATATGGGCATTCCCAGACCTGTTGTTTCAGCGTGACCTCTTCTCGCCCCCCAGGGTGTCTTACTGCATGGTAACTTATGTACAGTACACACTAGTTTAAACAAAACAGAGCTTTTTACCTCCCCTTTCTCTGTGCTTCACCAAACACATTCCAATCCATTTTCTTTCTCCAACGAAACAAACGAGCCATCATTTGTAATGTATTGTACAATTATTGACATTTTACAATTCATCACAGCTCTTCTGTAATAAAAGGAACTAGAGAAGTGCAGCATGTGTGAGACGGCAACAGCAGATTATCTCATTCTACTTCCTCTAGCTGCTAAAAAAGAGAATTCAACTTGAAACCAATGAAAGAAGTGACCCGTAAAAACTGCCATTGTCTGAATCGAGCCTACAATAACACTCCCTCCCAAATCCCAAAGAGCTGGGTGCGCGTACACACACACACACACACACACACACACACACACACACACACACACACTCTTTCCGTTTACCTGTATGTGTGTGTGTCCATTTTCAGGATCGCTGGTTCCAGAGGCAAAATGCAAGACTTGTTTTACACACGCTGGTAGTGTATGCTGTGTCAGGCTTTCTCAGCGTTACTGATATGATTGCCTCCACCCTCGTCTCTACTGGGAGTCCGGGACGCATCAATTCTTCTAAACCACGGTGAGGTCAGTTAACTGTCAGCTAATCACTATGTTCTACTCAGACAACACGTCGTAGGGCTTAAATACTGGCCTCCGCAGCATGGGCTATTATCAACTCTGTCATGTCTTACATGAGCGTCCCGCTCTCAGGGTCAATTGAGGGTCAATTGTATGTGTTGAGGAGCTGTTTTGGATTCAAGTCATGAGCCAGTACAAGGTAGTGACTCTTCGATTGTTTTGATGCTTTCTTAAAAGCAATAGAACAGCGAGGGCCAAATGTAAAGGAGTGTACTGTATATCACTGCCGGAACTACAGGAGCTACCTACTGCATACACTTTGCCAAACAGAAGCTTGAATGCACATTTGTGGCCCGTTCCACAAGCTAACAAAAATATATCTTGCCTGGCTTGAAGTAGGCCCAACACTGAGCTGTGTGACACCGAGGCAAAGTCTTACCAGCAACATCTCTTTGTGATTTGCATATTATTGTATGTCCTTGTCAAACTGAATTGAGTTTAAGTGAATGACTACGTTTCATTCAGCCATAGACATACGTTAGCAGCAGCTGCTAATGTATGTCTGCTCGTTTACTGTCCGGCTGTGTTGTGATAGTCAGGGTTTGTTTATGCACAGTTTTCACACACATGTGACATGCATGACAGTCACACGTGCACGCATGCACATGCACGCACACACACACACACACACACACACACACACACCTCGGGGCATAATCAAAGTCTCCTCCTGTTTCATTGCCAGCTTCACCAGCTTTTACGGATGTGAACATTACCGCACCGCTGAGCAAATAATGGCTCTCCTGTTCTACGTCTTGGCTTGACAGGTTGATGACATCACATGGCTGCTGCTGAGGAGCCAGAAGGCCGTAAAACAGGTTATTTATATAAAACACACATTGTAATGGTTAAGCTACGTTTGTTGAAGACGGCACATGCCTCTTATGAGCCTCAATGGCGATAATAAAAGTACTGTGGCACTGGCTGAACTGCAGCTAGAATATTGAGCCTTCAGCTGGCCTGACGCCTCCTTTTCTGAGTCCGGGTTTGGCGCTCCTATCACATAATAAAATCTTGAATGATAATTGATATCGTAAGGGTCCATTTGGATACTTTTAGAGTTAAATTAACATTCAGGATTTTACTGTGCAGTTGACAGACAGGGGTGGACTGATGGTGGAAAATCAGTCTTTCCCTTTCAACATTCTCTCCATGGCTCACATATTTCCCTTCTGCCCCTTTGTATGGGTTATTCCTCCCAGCCTCCTCATCTGTCTCTCATCGTCTCCACTACGTGTGGAGACTACGTGTCGATATCACCTAAACAAGAGAACACACAGCATGGGAGGGCTTTTTGTCAGTTTGTTTGCCCCAGTGGTTTGTCATATCCACAGTGTGCTAATTGGTGTCACGCAGTCTCGGGAGGAGGGGAGGGGTGGTGGTCTCTCAGCACTGAGGAGTACGTCATAATATGTCGGTGCACCATAGGAATAAAGACTCATGTTCAGCTCTGTTTGGGGGGGGGGGGGGGGGGGGCTTAAAATGATATGCACTGACTTTACATTACATTTCCAGTCTGACTTACCTACTGAATGTCCAGATCCTAAACCTCTAGCAGGTTTACGAGAGAGGGGCATGGAGCGATGATGTCACTGTTGAATTTTGGATTTCCTGGTTTGTATGTGTTGGCACTGGAGGACGTATGCCTTGCCCTGCCAGGCATTGTCAAGGTGGTCAACAGCCCTTCAAATTAACATACCCGCAAGGATCCGTTTTGGTATGTTTGGTTGAAAGAAAGAACATACAGACAGGCAAACTGTGTTTTTCTGCAGGAAATGGTAGCACGGACAGAACCATCGGGAAAACAGCCACTTTCAGAGGCTATATATAAAGGTTGGTGCTGCTTACAGTTGATGAGGTTTCTGTATTTATGTGACGGATTCACATAATTCTGAGAGAAATGTGCTGCATAAATAGTGTTTGTTTTCACTTATAACTTGTGTGTGTATTCTCACCATGCAAACGTGTGCTTGTGAGAGAGAATACACCATGGCACCGGGACATGAATGGTCCATCACCTCCATGTCTGTCCAGGCCGTGATTATACCTGCCTCAGCTTCGGCTGTACACAGAAACAATCTGTGTTGTTCCTGGTTACATTTCCCCTTCTCCTGCTCTTCTGCTCTTTGCACTCGTTCTCTCTCTCAGCAGGTAGAGAGGACACGTATAGGTGACATCATCATGACTCCCCATGAGCCCTGATTCAGCCCCACAGATTAGATTAAGCTCATATAGGCTGGCTGACTCGTCGTCCTTGAGTTATGCTGCGCAGGAAAATGGAGCCCACGTGGTCATGGAGGTCAAAAAGGGGGGAGGTGGCGGTGGAACTAAATTGCATTTAGGTCTGGATGGAGATGCATCTGAAATGAACCTGCGTAGGTCTCTCAACCTCGCCCTGGCACAGATCCTTCCTAGAACTGCTTTGTCTCTGTTTCTTTTTAATGAAACTTAATGACCTCTTCGTTGTCAACTTGCTTACTGTGATGTAAATCCTTATTTAAATCTTCATCTTTCTTATTAACACATCTGACTGAGCTTATACATCCTTGCACGTCATGGCACATGTTCTGTGACCACACCCTGTCCTCATTTCTCCTCATGCCAAACCTTTTCACATGTGTGTTGGTCTAGGCGGCTCTCCATGCCCCCCAAATATGCCATTCTTCTGTTCTGACCCAATGTAGCTTCTTCGACTCTTACATTTCTACCCAGAATCATTCTTCTTTTTGAAAAATCTGGCAAATCCAGATTTCGTTTTGTATGTGTTGTGTTGTAGCGAAAAGGCCTTGTGCACTCCTACAAGGACAGGTGCGTCGGAGCCGGCAACCAAATGAAAATCATGAGAAGAAAAGGGTCCCGCACACTGTCTTCACTCAGTAGTTTTATTACATGACAACGTCTCGGTCAAAACGACCTTCATCAGGTATCTGGTTTACAACAAGCAACCGGTAATGGTTATATAGAGGAACTCAGAGAGGCGAGGACCAATCAGAGGCACACGCCAGTCTGTTACCATGGAGAGGGAACAACCCATAAAGCCCAACAGGTAGGCAAAGGAAGCTGAACGCGGAAGTGTTGGCTGCATATATAGCCCATTGCGCATGTTTCTTTCCTTCCATGGAGCATCATGGAGCAACATGGCGTCTTTTTTGTAATCATTTATATACCCTTCACCTTAGTGGATACACACACACACACACACACACACACTGGTGAAATGTCAGGACAGTATGAAAAAATAGATACTGCCCAAGTTCATGCACACACGGAGACACACACATGCACTCACGGTTTGCTCAAAGAATGTGTTCAGGAGCCACGGAGATGGTGATACAGATGTGCTGCTGCTACTGTAGGCAGGATGAAAACAATGAGTGCTAATGCAGGCTGCACCACAGATCCCGTAGTAAATGTTAGAAATGGTGCAGTAGAGCAGAAGTGTTTTACTCCACATCTGAAGAGTGATCGTTGGATTGCATTACCTGGCACAGACTGAGAGTGCAGACCCAGAAGACAACCTGCCTGAGTTTTTCCCCCTTATGAGTCCTGTGCTTTTCTACGGTTCCCAATATCTAGTCTCTGTCTGTTTTTCTCTCTTTTTTGCCATCATTGCTTTGGCAGAATTCCAACAGTGTGTGCTTAGAGCTTCTTTTTCATTGGTCTGCTGACTCTACAAACCACTTTACAGCATTCCTGAGCAGGCATCCTGCCTTCACTTCATCCCTTTATACAACACTGCACCTTGCCGCTCATATGGCTGATACTTTCTTTGCAGAATCCCAAGAACATCCCCTCCTCCATTGTCATGTATATTCTTTTCTATATTTTCTAGTTGTACTTAAGCTCAGCAGTCTGATCGGTTTACCTTCCCTTAAGCCCCATTTATTCTTCATCGCACGATGTGTTCCTTGCCATACAAATAACAGATTTACAAGTGGAAAACTGTGTGTGCATAGCGCAGAGCTATTTTCTTGTAGATCAGTCAAATGTGGCGTGCAGTGAAGTATGAATTGAGCTTTACTGCCCCAATCTCAACATTTCATTATGTTCTCCAAACAGTGGATAGACACGGGGACATAATCCTACACACAGGCAGGCGCAGGGTCATCTACCACTTATGTTTATCTGAGTCAAAGGCGAATTGTAAACAGCTCGCTAAAGGCCAGGTCTGCTGCACAGCGTCTACTGTATGATGTCATCCTGTGTTTGGCTGCGGTCAGAAGCTTTGCATTCTGCTCATACAAGCAGCTTAGAGGGCTGACACTCACAGCGAGGGAAGGCGTAGTACGACCATAAAAAGGCAATGCCATACTGGCCATGGCATCAGTATTCCGGAGCATAACATCATTAAACTAAGAACTGTGACTACCAGAGCAAAGAATTGAGTTAGCTCAGACAGTCAGCTTTCATCTAGACTCATTAGGTTACAGCTCATTCCTGGGGCTCACAGCCTCACACAACAACTTGTCTGTCTGTCTGTCTGTCGCTTCTGACTCTCTCTCTCACACACACACACACACACACACACACACACACACACACACACACACACACACACACACACAGCATTGGCTCGGCATATTAGACATGGGTCCTGTCTGGTGCTGATTACTTATGAGCTGATGATGCCTCAGAAGACAGCAGCGTGTGTCATTAACTGTCAACAGTGTTAAATGGCTGAGACATGGAGCCCTGGCTGCCACCAGGGACATGGGCAGGAAGCAGGCTGGATGATTGGGAGGCTGGGGTACTTGTGGGGGAGCAGGGAGGAAATCAACTTTTAACATGTTGGCCTGCTGGCTGCTACTGCTCTGCCTTAGAAGGCTCTGTTTGAGAAAGGGGTTGTTTACGTCGCAGGGCCAAGGAGTCATTCAGAGACCACTAAACAGTTACTCATAGCTCTCTCTCTCTCTCTCTCTCTCTCTCTCTCTCTCTCTCTCTCTCACACACTGTCCACTCTATGACGCTAAACCCAGCCAAGGCAATCAGGCTTAAGACAAACACGCTCTTCTGCCAGTGTAGTTTATGCAGGTGTTCCTAGAAATGAAAGATTATGCATATGTTCTCGTGTACAGTGACACACACACACACACACACTTTCACATTCGCATAACCAACATCACACGTACTGTATCTCTGTTAGTGTTCACCATGTGTAGTAAATGAATAATTCAGAAACAATTTAGCAAACTCAAATCATATAAGGTTGCCATTGTGAATTTCAATGAAAATATTATGCTAACATTGGTTCATACAATGTTTGTTTACTGATCCAATACCTACAGTAGACCTACTTCATATTCCGTGCACGTTTTCATGTCATTCTGTATCAGCTCATTTTCCCTTTTCCCCAACTTTCCTAACTCATTCACTGCCAGATGAAATACCTAAATTACCAACCAGTGCAGGGCTTTTTTCGTATTTACCGGTACTTACCTTTTAAGTGGTCACAGAATAGGCTATTCATCTTCATTATGATCGCATCCCGGACTGTTGATAATGAGAGAGCCATTCCACGCGCCATCCCGAAAAATAGATGTTATTCGCTGTATATTTATTTTCTGCGTGGATATATATATATATATATATATACTGTATTGTGTCCACTTTATGTCCACTAGTTTGTGCTAGGCAAACTCCACCATAAGACGTCCTGCCACCAGTCCTTCCAGTACCTGCACTGGTCTGTGTTCCCAGTTCCCTCTGTTTCCCTCTGTTACCCCCACACGGTAACTGTCATTTCTCAACCGTGGGGCTCGCCGGAATCGGCACGGCCGCCTGGGCGCGTTCCTGGGGGTCTGGATGTTTTGGGGACCCCCCCCCGGAGACCCCCAAAAGGTTAACTCTCATTTCTCTACCATTTCGGACGTGGGGTGGCTTGCCAGAACCGGGCCTTCCGGAGACCCCCACACGGAGTTGCACCACTCACTTCACACAGGTGTGATTTTTCTTTTTTTTGTTGAGAGAGAGAGAGAGAGAGAGAGGGGGGAGGGAGGGGGAGAGAGAAATGGGAAGAGAGAGAGAAAGTGGGAGAGAGGGGAGAGAGACATGAGGGCCGTGGATGTGGATGTGCAAGCCTACATTGCTAGATGTATAACAATTGAGGCAGTGTGGGTAGTGTAGTCCCCAGTGTGTCTTAGTGTACCGTAGGTCTAAGCTGTGTCCTCCCCGGCAGGGTACTAAAGGGATTGGGCATGCTCAGCTAATGCTATTAGTGCTGCAGCTAGAGATTACTGGGTCAAAAGGAAAGGCGGAAGGGGCATGATAAGTGAAATATCAGTGTGTCGGAATCATGGTGTGTGTGTGCTGAGTGTTCGTTTAACTCTGAATGTGTACAAATGGTCCTGAAACCTGAACGCTCTCAGTTAAATGAACACACTTTAGTGTGTGTGTGTGTGTGTGTGTGTGTGTGTGTGTGTGTGTGTGTGTGAGCTGCACTAATGCAAACTTAAAGCCTAAAGTGTTGTGGGTGCTGTTTTTATTTCATTTGGCTGTTACACTGCACTCCTGGGAGTTGAGTTAATCAGTCTATTAGGCAGTCTACAAGGCACCTCTCAGAACTACAGCCTTATTTTTAGAAAGAAGAGAGAGAGATACAGCGATTACTCTTTTGCAAGAAGACCAGAGTTTGAAATTGAGACGGGAATAGAGGGGACGATCCATCTGACCTTTTTCCAATGTCATAGCGACCGACCCATTCTGAAATTTCACAATCGTGACACAGCGAACCGAACAAATAATTAGAAAGAAAGAATAAAAGGGCAGGGTACAACACTTTTTTTTGGTTTTTCTTCTTTCAAATTATTTGTTCGGCCCCAAAAAATGTGTTTGTCATGATTTGTCAAGTCGGCTGTTGGCTTTGTCCAAGGCTTACAGATCTTTAAATAGATAATTTTTTCCTGGTGCCTCATTCTGAAAGGGGCTGGATTGTGACGCTCTATATGCTCACGCCTCGTGACACGTCATGCCACCATATATGGCCGTCTCCATATATCAAGATCAAACCCTGGATAGCCATACATGGAAAAGACTGAATCATCACCTAGATCTGCATATATTGAGCCAGCCAGCAACACTACATCAAACCTAAAACCCTTATATCTCCATATATGGAGCTGACCTGTTCTGACATTTAATATGTTGATCCTACCCCACCCGTCTTTCCTCTTCGATGTCTCCCTTTTGACTGATACCTGTCCATTCAAACTCTAGACGAGCGCCACAAAGTTATTAGTGTAGCTGTGCCCGGCAGCCGGCGAAAACTAGAGTTCTCAACACGCCCGAAAATTAAGGCCCAGCCTTACCAGGGCCCTCATCAAACCCTGCACAATCAAGACGCTGCTCCCGCTGCCACCCTTAAATCTCCATATATGGAGTTGACCTATTCTGACATTCCATATGATGATATAACCCCCCCCCCCCATGCCAAAGCGCCAGTGCTCGCCCAGCAGTCAGCTGTCACCCAGGCGGATGCGTGCACACAAACTCACCCTTCGTCTTACTGGTTTTATAGTATTGCATGTTAATATTTAATGCTATTTAATATTATATTACTATAGACTCTGTGGAGCCCTGTGCAGTGAGAAGTAGACATACTGCATACTGTACTGTATATACTGTACAGTATCCCATCAGAGACACAATGCTTGAGATCAATACAGGATAGGAAAATAAGAATCATCCTCCTCTTTGGCTAAAATACTGTGTACGATCCAGCCCTGAGACAAGCACATATCCTCTCCTGACACCATCGTAGAATGTGAGGGTGTCAGCAGTTTTTCTTTGCTTCTCGCAGGAGAAGCTAAAGCGCTTTCTTGTCCTTAGAAGGCTACAGTCCCAGTGGCTTTATTTTATGACCACTTTTAGAGATCAGGTCGGAGTGAGATAAAGAATAATGTAACGTATGGCCAGTGGTGGACAAAGTATATACTTTAGTGTTCAAAAGTACAAACTACTTTTTTTAAATCAGTACATTGCTCTATTGACATAATTATTAAACTGCACACAACAGATCTCACAACTCGTTGCACTGTGACACGTTGTGTGCTTATAGGTGAGCTATTAATACTATACTTATTTTCTATAAATTACACACGCCATGAAGCCTTGAATTCATGAAGATGTTTACGTTTTTGTCGCTTTCCTGAGCCAATAATTTGATGACCGGTGGAGTCTGACTGATGACCCAGTCATCGAATTATTGGTTTAGGAATGCAACAAAAACAAACAAAATCTGACATTCCATGAAGCCTTTATGGGGTGTGTAGATTTTTTTCAAACATTCAAGCGTAAATTAGTAATTTTGTTTAATTCATAATATATTTTAGCAAGTTTGGGTCTCTCAGGAGTCTGCCTAAAAATCTAGTGGAGTCAAAATGACTAGATTTCTATTTGAAATGTAGCAGAGTGAAAGTCATCTGCATTCTTGCATAATAGAAGCTCACGTCAAACACCACGTGTCTGTGTTATTGTTGTTTCTCCGCGAATATTGTGTGTCCGAGTGAAAGAGAGCGGACGTAGAATACGCACATCGACAGGCTGGGTGCTGGGAGACTGACCTCATGCTTCCTTCTATGCATGAGGAGTCCAAGCTGCTTCTTTTGACCTGACAGGGGAAAGTTTCCCCGACCGGAGTTTTGTTTTAATCGTTTGTTCCACTTTAGCAATGTGAATGTAGGATTGCTAGTGCTGATCCTTTGAGGGGAGCATGGAAAAGAGCTACTATGGAGGTGAATGGGGTGGAGGTGGGACACAAAAGCCTGTAGGAAAGTGGAGGATTCTGGGTGGTATTGGGCGGGTATAAATAGGGACAGGTAGATTGGCGTGAAGGGCAGGGTCAATGTGTGTTTCTCCACCTCCTGAACATCTGTTGTTCCAACATTTTTCATTGTGCTCATTTGCATTGTGCTCATTCAATGCCCACAAAGCATGTGGGCGCAGAATTCTCTAAATTGTAATACTAGATATATTTTTACAGTACTAATTAAATGTACTTAGTTACTGTCCACCACTATGGCACACACTGCAAATAATATGAAGTAGTCCTACTGTCTAGGACTCTCGTATGCCCTTCAGGTTGAGCTCCTCCCAGAACCATCTGGTAGAGGTACTCAGCGGAGGAAATATTACTGATCGTGAAATGTTATGCACTGTACAGCCAAGCCATCCATCATTTGAAATAACATGATGTTATGAATGTATGTACAGTACCTAGCTTCCCCCAGCGATATTAATGTCATGTTTTGTTTTTGTCCATTCAAACACTAAACCTGGCTTTAAAATGGTCTGTAGTCTGCTGTGTGTGATCTTTTGAAGTTCGCTGTGGCAATTTATTATTCCAGTCGTGGTTTGGTATCACTTCATCAGTCTATAATCACGCATGTGTGTGCGTGCGTGCAAGAGTGTGCGTGCGCATGTCTCTGTCCAAGCACATCTTTCTTGCTAATTGCCAACATAAAAGGTCTAGAAACAGTCATGGCAGGTTTAAAATACATCAGCTATGTTGGATCCACAAGGTTAAACATTCGGCTAAACTTCTATGTCTTTTGAGATACTTGAGTTTTTTTTTCGAAGCACATGATCTCTTACCCCAAGATATTGCATTATCGTCTTAGCTTTTTGCCTACTTGTGCTTAGTGGAGAGATATATCCAACATTCAAGCGTAAATTAGTAATTTTGTTTAATTCATAATATATTTTAGCAAGTTTGGGTCTCTCAGGAGTCTGCCTAAAAATCTAGTGGAGTCAAAATGACTAGATTTCTATTTGAAATGTAGCAGAGTGAAAGTCATCTGCATTCTTGCATAATAGAAGCTCACGTCAAACACCACGTGTCTGTGTTATTGTTGTTTCTCCGCGAATATTGTGTGTCCGAGTGAAAGAGAGCGGACGTAGAATACGCACATCGACAGGCTGGGTGCTGGGAGACTGACCTCATGCTTCCTTCTATGCATGAGGAGTCCAAGCTGCTTCTTTTGACCTGACAGGGGAAAGTTTCCCCGACCGGAGTTTTGTTTTAATCGTTTGTTCCACTTTAGCAATGTGAATGTAGGATTGCTAGTGCTGATCCTTTGAGGGGAGCATGGAAAAGAGCTACTATGGAGGTGAATGGGGTGGAGGTGGGACACAAAAGCCTGTAGGAAAGTGGAGGATTCTGGGTGGTATTGGGCGGGTATAAATAGGGACAGGTAGATTGGCGTGAAGGGCAGGGTCAATGTGTGTTTCTCCACCTCCTGAACATCTGTTGTTCCAACATTTTTCATTGTGCTCATTTGCATTGTGCTCATTCAATGCCCACAAAGCATGTGGGCGCAGAATTCTCTAAATTGTAATACTAGATATATTTTTACAGTACTAATTAAATGTACTTAGTTACTGTCCACCACTATGGCACACACTGCAAATAATATGAAGTAGTCCTACTGTCTAGGACTCTCGTATGCCCTTCAGGTTGAGCTCCTCCCAGAACCATCTGGTAGAGGTACTCAGCGGAGGAAATATTACTGATCGTGAAATGTTATGCACTGTACAGCCAAGCCATCCATCATTTGAAATAACATGATGTTATGAATGTATGTACAGTACCTAGCTTCCCCCAGCGATATTAATGTCATGTTTTGTTTTTGTCCATTCAAACACTAAACCTGGCTTTAAAATGGTCTGTAGTCTGCTGTGTGTGATCTTTTGAAGTTCGCTGTGGCAATTTATTATTCCAGTCGTGGTTTGGTATCACTTCATCAGTCTATAATCACGCATGTGTGTGCGTGCGTGCAAGAGTGTGCGTGCGCATGTCTCTGTCCAAGCACATCTTTCTTGCTAATTGCCAACATAAAAGGTCTAGAAACAGTCATGGCAGGTTTAAAATACATCAGCTATGTTGGATCCACAAGGTTAAACATTCGGCTAAACTTCTATGTCTTTTGAGATACTTGAGTTTTTTTTTCGAAGCACATGATCTCTTACCCCAAGATATTGCATTATCGTCTTAGCTTTTTGCCTACTTGTGCTTAGTGGAGAGATATATCCATATTCTTATGAATATCTCCAATACAACTATTACCAGGGGCTATCTGCAGTATCTTCTTCACCATGATTCATGCACTGTGTGTTTGCTCTTTGTTATTGCTCTCGTGTGTGTGTGTGTGTGTGTGTGTGTGTGTGTGTGTGTGTGTGTGTGTGTGTGTGTGTGTGTGTGTGTGTGTGTGTGTGTGTGTGTGTGTGTGTGTGTGTGTGTGTGTGTGTGTGTGTGTGTGTGTGTGTGTGTGTGTGTGTGTGTGTGTGTGTGTGTGCATTAGATTTTAGATTTTCAGACCTCCTGTAGGCAGGGTCAGGTACAGTATATGGATCAGAATGCATTGCAAACTGTACTAAGCAGAATCAATATAGCCCCAGGGCCTGGCTTACAGTGAACTCAGTTATGCAGAAAGCATATCGTTGCTGTCAGGCAGAAACATTGTATCTTCTCAATGTTTCAGCCGTTTAAGTTTTTTATGTTTTTTTTTGTTTTGTAAATTAATGACATACTTCATCATTCAAGAGCTTCACACAAAAATAGTGACAATAGTCAATCTACAAGCTCACAATGTGATGTTAGAGTTTGGCTATACTTTCTTTCAATATCATTATTTAAAAAAAACGCATAGTGATAAAAAAGGAATGGTTTTGGACATACAAGGTTTCCACCCATCAGCGATGATATAGCATCCTGTCTCTTCCCACTCATCTGCTTGTGGTTTTCCTGTGTTCATGATTGGGATTCCATTGCTTCACATACAGTGTAAATAAGCAAGTAACTAAGGTGGAATTTACAAACTCTGGCTTATCCGTGAGCACAGTGTGTTAAAGTGTACAGCTGACTGCAGCCCTTATCCATGAGCACAGTGTGTTAAAGTGTACAGCTGACTGCAGCCCTTGGAGGACTCTCTCCTACACAGTGTGTTAAAGTGTACAGCTGACTGCAGCCCTTGGAGGACTCTCTCCTACACAGTGTGTTAAAGTGTACAGCTGACTGCAGCCCTTGGAGGACTCTCTCCTACACAGTGTGTTAAAGTGTACAGCTGACTGCAGCCTTTGGAGGACTCTCTCCTACACAGTGTGTTAAAGTGTACAGCTGACTGCAGCCCTTGGAGGACTCTCTCCTACACAGTGTGTTAAAGTGTACAGCTGACTGCAGCCTTTGGAGGACTCTCTCGGTCCTCCAAGGGTCGGTTGCAGCAGCATTGCATCTTTCCACTTTGACGCTGGCTGAGAAGATTTCTTCAAAATGTCTTCAAAATTCCCTGTTTTAGACATGAGTAGCATTCTCCTGTGGAACAGTCAGACAAGACCAAATAAGGAATCATCCACATTATTCCGGGTTTTCTTTCCTGCTCACTTACTTTATGTTTTGTAATATGGTTTTCAAAGTTATGGCCACAGAAGCACGGGTTGGCCTTATCCTTTAATGGTTAAAAGTAAGGCTGAACTGACTATAACGTGTCACACTCCTTGCCTGCCATGTAAAGTTTAGCCTGGCTGTCATGTTCTGTTATTTACAGTTTTGTAGGTCGTACCTGGAGTTGTGCATTATCTCCGCTGTGCACAACAGCACAGGGGACTTGTCTTTATATCCATGGTGTTGTTCAGTCGCTTTCCATGTGTGACACAAATGTACAATGTGTTTGTTTTGGTTAGTAGCCTACTGCAGGCGCAGCCATCCTGTTTCACGTAATCGCGTTGGACAAAACGAAACCAGCCAGACCAACGTTAATGGCTTAATGCATGTAGGACCTGCATTTTTAAAAATGTCCACTTGTCGCGACCGACTAGATGGTATAAAAGATGTTGTGATTGTTTGGCATTGATGCTGTTGGCATGCCGTTGCTTGCTGTCCCATTCCATTGGCCAGAGGTGCGTGTGTGCATGGATGCATAGAGTTACTGTTGGCATGCCTTTGCTTGCTGTGCCATTGGCCAGAGGAGGCAGACGAGGCAGCCAATCAGGCTAGGCCGTCAGGATGACTAGGGCTTGGCTATGACGAGGTAGTCTAGTTTTCATGAGCTTTCATTAGTCAGGTTTCACGTGACAAAAAAAATCTGAAAAGGTAGGCTATATGGTAAAAAGTATTTATTAATCATGTTATGCTTGGTGAATGCCATGGTTGTGCTATGCTATTGTTATTAGGCTGTCCTAAGTTTAAGTTAGTTTACCACTTTGTGGCCTCTTGAATTCAAGATTTCAAGTAAGAAAGAAAGCGAAGAAAAGTCCCTTTTTATTACATAGTCACCACTCACACGCACACACGGTTGGCACTGCTCATTCTTTAGCATAATGACTTGTTTGTTCCATCCTGATAGATAATTTGTTGTATCACTGTGATAAACAGACCATGGAGTACTGGCATTTAACATGACTAATATGGCACAGGGCTACTGATATCTCCAGTGATCTATTCAAGACTTACAAATACAATTTGATCGCCCCATGCTTTCAAACATGCACAGGAACAGTGACAGGGCCTTTACAATAGGCTCTGGATGCAAGACACACGATACCCCATAGCAGAGGTGTACTGTGTACTCTTTAAAAGCAACCCTAATTGGGCACAAGTCTGCAAGGGCAGCATTAATTACAGGAGCAGCTCCACCACCCTCATTATGCATAAGGCTAATCAATGGCCAGTGCGCTTAAGGGGAGCTGCAATGGTGTAAATGAACGGTTTCTGTGAAGTGTGTGCGTATGTGTGTTTGTGTGTGGGTGTGTGGGACTGGTTAGTCCTAATATATGTAATGAATAGATGTGGCACATAGAGCCTGTGGACACCTGCTATTACCATTAGCTCCCAGAGAGTGGACTAATCACCCTGGTTCTCTAATGTGAACTGGTTATTCAGTGTCCCTATAACATTCAAGGCCCCTTCATTGTGGAGCTCCACACAGCACCTTTATCATCCGTGCAAGTGAATAAATGGATGAGGGCTTGATTGTGGATCGCCATCTCCACTGCAGCGTGAAGATCTTAACACCTGTTGCCTTTATCCTCTATTTGGACCCTTTTCTCTCGCAGTAGCCAAACGCATAGATAGATATCTAATATCTAGGCTTTGAAAAGTTGCTTCCATGAATAGAGGAGTCCGTTGTGATGCAATGACGATTCTCTAACCAATCAGTCTGCAGGGTTTTCACTTCAGCTATGGGTTACTTCAGCTTACTTGGAATCTCAAGGTGATTCCAAAAACGGGTAGGTACTGTACCAGATACTAGGTAGTACTTTTGCCTGATGGAAAACAAAAAAGGTCAAGTTGGAAAATATCTCTACTGTGATTATCAGCAAATTCTATGGCTGAGCCGAATTGCTCGGAGCTCCAAAGAGTTGTTCATTGCATTGAATTTGCATTAAATTAAGATTTGGCCCCATTCCGACGGCTTTTAGCCTATTTTGTAATGTTTTAAGTTTTATTTGTACCACACTCAGTATTACATGAAATGATAGTGCTTTTATATCGGCCTTGTATGAATTCGCCGGACAAATGGAGGACACCTGACAACATGCTCCGCTGCCCACACAAACTGTAGGAAGGTTATTCAACAGGAAATAAATTATAATTTTCTAACTTGAGGCATACAAGAATTAACCCTTTGTCAAGTTCCACCTGTGGCGAAGCTGTGTGCCAGAATTGCATCAGAGTGGAGTTGGCTCAGGGGTGGCTGGTGGTAGAACAGCCGATGGGTTCCCAGTTCGATCCCGGGCTCCTCCGAGTTGGTGTCGAAGTGTCCTTGAGCAAGACTCTGAACTCTTATTTGCTCCGGATGAGCAGGTTGGTGCCTTGCATGGCTTCCTCCGCCATCGGTGTATGAATGTGTGTGTGTGAAATTGTGAATGGGTGAATGGAATTCAGAATCTAAAGGTTTTCTTTGTAAATTTGAAGAGCCATAAATCTATGTAAGGAGTGTTGTTGTTACTTCTCACACTGTGACACACACACACACACACACACACACACACACACACACACACACACACACACACACACACTATTATAGGTCCATATAAAAAACAATACAGGGAACTATAGAAAAAAAGAGGCACATCTGAAAAACATACAGACACTCTCTCCAATGTCTACAGAAACGGGAAAAGTACCTAATTGTGTGAAATATGTTTTGGCCCCTGTCCGTCCGTACCTCTGTGTGTCCTTTCATCTGTTGTTGTTACCAGCTGTTACCAGCTAATCTCTGGCACCGTTGGCCCTGTCACTATACCAAACTGTGCACACAGACTGTCTCCAAATGTCCAGAACGGCCTGTTATTGTGCCACCATGCGGCCATGGCTACTGGGAAGAGTCCTTATGGACTGTGGTAGGACACACATTGTGTAGGTTGGTTGATAGACCAAATCCCCCTCCCTGTAACACTGATGGCGCTGCAGATTCAGGGAATCCTGTGTTCGATTTACTGGGCTTGATGAAGGGAATAATCCCTGGCTCTATCTGCTTCTGCCCCCCCCCGGTCCTTAATTTGTATTGCCTGTGGGGAATTTGCAATAAATACATTGGCAAATATAGACATGTCTGTAAACTAGATTAATCCTGGCGTCCCTAATTGTAATGGTGGGCTCAAATATTTCTTCAGGAACACTAGTATTTTCTTTTAAGTGTACTTTACCCGCATGTGTGTCTCAAAGAAGTGGTTAATAAAAATGTCCACCCTTCCTTTTTTATTGAACCCTGACGGTATATGGAGTGTGGAGAGTGTAGGTTTAGAATGCAGCATGTAATGTTTTATCAACCTGGGGATGGTGAAGATCCTTGGAGAGTCCAATAGATGAACGTAGAGGAGGGAGGATGGCAGGAAGGGAGGGAGGAAGAGAGAGTGAGGAACAAAGAGGTTGAGCAAGGAAGAGGGATGCATGAAGCCTGGAGAGAAGGAGGGTAGAAGTGAAGGATTGAAGAGGGAGGGTTGAGGGAGGGACAGCCAATGGGAGGGCTGCTGATTGACAGGGCCTGAAGGACAGCCAATAGGAGGGTTGCTGATTGACAGGGCCTGAAGGACAGCCAATAGGAGGGCTGCTGATTGACGGGGCCTGAAGGACAGACGTGGTCTTCCACCCACTCTGTCGCCATGGAAAACGCTGCTGGTGATAAAAAAATGTTGTATGTCTCACTCTCATCCCCCTCTCTCTCGTGGCTTGATGACCCTGTAAGTTAATTTCACAAAATAACAGAGATATTAACAGCTTCTGGCAAGGTTATTCACTCTGGAAACTAAAAATAAATATTTTTCTATCACTTCTATCTGGTTCCAGGAATGTAACCAACCTACACATACAATCACGCACATGCGCGTGCACACACACACACACACACACACACACACACACACAAGCGCACCCAATTAGACGTCCTCTTGTTATCTCAGGAGACACAAGCAACAGTTAGAGAATAGAGATCACATGACTCAAAGAGGACCCTTTCCTCATTTCGCTGGCACCTGTTAAGTCAAACCCAAAGTGAACATTCAATTGGAGATGTAGAGGACTGTGAAGGGAATGCAGATTAGAAAAACACACACACACACACACACACACACACACACACAATCACTTTTTATAGTCAATGCACATGTGCACAGAAAGGAGATATTGAAGGGGTGAGAGAGATGGAGGGTGGGGGGAGGCTGTTGCTACAGCAACCTCAGCCGCGGTGGTCGTCATCACAAGGCTGTTTCTGCATACTGTGCGCGTGTGTCAGTAGAATGTGTGCTCAGTCTCCTCTCTCCAGACAGGAGGAGAGGACATCCCCCCATCAACGTGCTGAGAGAGAGAGAGAGAGAGAGAGAGAGACTGAAGCCCCATAATGCACTGCACGGTGCAGGACTGGAGTCGTGCAGATTCATCAGTTCTTGTTCGGAGGGTTGTGTGCGAGCAGAAACACACAGACTCGTGCAGGAGAAACACATAGTCTAACAGGCAGGTAAGGTTGCATTTCTGTATAGATGTCTGTATGGCTAGTTGGGGTGCATGATGTTCTGTACCGTAGCCTCTGTTTCTCCCTCTGTGTGGAACTCATCAACACAGACAAGAGGCTAGCATTAATATTTTGATTGATATTCTGATTCCGACAACTTCCCTGCCTGTTGCTAGTGGTTGCTGCTATAATTTCCCACATGTAGGCTACACAAGTAACAGCTGTTTATTATTTTGCTTGCCAGGTACTTGTGTAAGAGACCATAGCTCATTTCTGTTATAAATGCTGTATACAGTACACTGCTTATACAGTAACTGTATCAGTTGGTTATTTGAATATATGACAGTCTGTGCATACTGTCAAATATGCCCTTGGTCAGTTAGTTTGCATTTTGTTGAATGTTGGTACATTATGTAAAACAAATTGTATTTAATTTTATTTCCTCAAAGTTTGTGTAAAAAATGGAAGGAAATTATAATACTTCCATGATAATTTTGTTATTTTGACATTCAAATTCGAGGACAGTGCTCTTTATCATAAGCCTGATAAGGCATCACGTAGTGACAGTGGTGTAAACGAGAAGCCCATCCAGTACTGGTCATTTTGTGGTGTAACTCTTTCTCTTTTTACTTAAGTAAAGGTATACTGCAGTAGTGACATTGGAATTACTCAAGTAAAGTACAAATACTTCAAAATTGTACCCAAGTAAATGTACTTAATTCCTTTCCGCCACTGGAACACGCTATCCCTCCTTCTGCTGCTTGCTGAAGAGAGACCAACCTGTATGAGTTGCTATAGTGCAGCCACCTCCCAACTGGCTTAATTCCCTGCACCACAATAGTCTTGGAGGAACATGGAGGAATCAAACCCCAGTCATCGAGGTGGTGGGCAGGAGCTTTAACCATGCGCCACCTAGGCACCGTTAAATCTGCCTTTTACACTTTAGACTGGGAAAACCTTGTGTGTTTGAGTGGTCAACAGACTTCACAAAGAGGCTTATTGGGACAGGGAGGGATGTAGAAAACTAATAATGTACAGTAGATCAAACTAAAACGATCTTGAACTATTTAGCTTTGATAGCCCCACATTAACTCTTCCCTGAAGAAATCTGCCTGTCGAAATGGTGTGCCTCCTCTTTTCATGACAGATTATTTCTCTGTGTCTGTGTCTCTCACTCCCCCTGTATCTCTGCTTTGTCTTGTGTGATATATTGTGATATATTATCTACAGGAGACCTATATAAATATAATAGTATTAACCATATCTCTGGCTCTCTTCAGTAATAATTAATTTTTGCTGTTGTGGAGACTCAGAGCTGCAAGATAGGAGTGTGTGTGTGTGTGTGTGTGTGTGTGTGTGTGTGTGTGTGTGTGTGTGTGTGTGTGTGTGTGTGTGTGTGTGTGTGTGTGTGTGTGTGTGTGTGTGTGTGTGTGTGTGTGTGTGTGTGTGTGTGTGTGTGTGTGTGTGTGTGTGTGTGTGTGTGTGTGTGTGTGTGTGTGTGTGTGTGTGTGTGTGTGTGTGTGTGTGTGTGTGTGCTTGCATCTTCATATACTAGGACTAGGTCCGAAAACTTGCAGTTTCTATTAGCTTGGATTCCTCATCAATGATGTCACTGGTGGATGGGTTTCTGAACTGCCCACAGCCCTCCTATGAGACACAGACTGAGTAGAAACAAAATTGTGCCATTTTATCATGATTATTATTGAGGATTATATGAGTGGTGAAGTGCTCCTTTTAGTGAGCTCAACATTTAGCGGATACATGGTTTCAATATGAACTACAAATGTTATGATTCAATATGAACTACAAATGTTATGAGCCTTTCTTTTATTTCCTGAATGGGAAGTAAACAAAGATCCGCTCTTATAACTCAGTTACTATATTGTGATCTTCCAGATACAGAGGGAAACAATTGATATCTAGGGAAATTGGCTTATCTCTGACTCCTTTACCTAACGAATTAATGAATGCATGAATGAATTAATGAATGATGAATGCATGAATTAATGCATGAATTAATTAAATATTTATTTTCGTGTCATGCCACTTTGGCCCATCCCATATGGGATTATATGACACATTTAACAAAGTACATTGAAAACA
>NC_137870.1:22725853-22743353 GCF_963924005.1 Protomyctophum bolini | reverse complement strand
TGTTAATATTTCCAAAAATATCACAATAACATTTAAACTATATTAGATTAATTATGTCATTTCACATCTGTATTCTGTATGTACATGGTGTCTTTCTCAGACCTGTACTTTCCAGAACTATACTGTATACACAAAAACAACACATTTATAGATGTCTTTCCTGAGGATCCCTGCTATACACAGTATAAATCCTATAGTGTCAATTATTAATTCAATGTAAAATGTGCGTGTGTAACCAATGTGTGTGTTAACCGTGCACTTTAGCCCTATTCCTTCATATGACATATTTTAATATTTTTACATTTCCTTGCATTTCTTTAATATTATTTGAAATCTTTTCACATTTTGTGATATTTAATGACATTTGTGTTTACATTCGGCCCATAACAACACGCCCAAAACAGAGAAGCCAGGATTATTGTGCATGGTGAAATGAGCACTGAATATTGGACTCCAGTGCATTTTCTCACCCCAGCCGCATCTTTACTTTATAGTCAAGCCGCTCTGCCTCTCTCCCTTCCCTCATCCAACCCTTCCTTTATTCCCCCTCTCTCTGCTCTCTTCCCAATCTAACAAGGTCATTAGAGTGTATCAATTGTAAATTGTTAGGACGACTAGAGAACAGATCCAATCAGACACAGCAGGGGGGTTTCCTACCTATCAAACAGAAGTTACTTTGTCAATCTAGCCGAGTTTGACTCAGACAAACACGACATCAGCTCTGGTATTCCACAGGGCTCGATTCTTGGCCCTCTGCTTTTCTCCTTGTACATACTGCCATTGGGCGAACTCATTACCAACCACGGAGTCAATTTTCATTTCTATGCTGATGATACCCAACTTTATCTTTCTGTGGCTCCAGATGATCCCTGTGCTTTAGACCCGCTGTTGACCTGTCTGTCTAGCATCAAATGTTGGATGAGTGAGAACTTTCTCAAGCTAAACGAGGATAAGACAGAAGTTCTCATAATCGGTTCTAGTGAGCAGAAAGAATCAATAATAAGCAGACTTGGTAACCTGACTGTAGAAAGTAACAGTAAAGTAAAGAACCTGGGGGTTATTATTGATTCTGAATTGAATTTCAATTCACACATTAATCATGTTACCAAGATTGCCTTTTTTCACCTTAGAAATATTGCACGAATCAGAGCCTATTTGTCCTTGGACGATGCAAAAACGCTAATCCACGCCTTTGTTTTTTCTCGGCTTGACTACTGCAATGCACTCTTTTCAGGACTGCCTAAGAAAACAACTGACAGACTACAACTTGTCCAAAATGCAGCAGCCAGAGTTTTAACTAGAACTAAGATGAGAGAACATATTACTCCAGTTTTGGCATCACTGCACTGGCTTCCGGTTGTTTTTAGGATTGATTTTAAAATTCTTTTACTTGTCTATAAAGCTCTCAATGGTCTCGCACCTTCCTACCTACATGACTGCCTGCCTAAATATGTCCCAAACCGCCCCCTAAGGTCTTCCACTGCCGGCCTGCTCGCTTTGCCAAAAAAAATGGCAACTAAAAAACACGGGGAAGCAGCTTTTTGCTTCTACGGGCCGTCGGTATGGAACAAGCTCCCACTGTACCTTCGTCAGGCAGCCTCTGTAGACATTTTTAAAGCTCAGCTCAAGACCCACTTCTACAACATTGCTTTTAATTGATCTTTTATTTTTTTATTTTTTGTTATTCATGTCCTCACTGCATTACTGCTTGTTTTTAATGTTGTTGCCATGCTTTTCTTTTATCCTCCATTTCTCTGTAAAGCACTTTGAGCTGCATTTCATGTCATGAAAGGTGCTATACAAATAAAGTTTTATTATTATTATTATTATATAGGGAGAGGCGGCCGTCCCCCTGGTTGAAGCATTGCAGGACAGGACATGGCACAGAGAGACGTGAGGTGAAAGAGTCAGCCAGCCAGTCAGTCAGTCAGTCAGTCAGTCAGCCAGCCAGTCAGTCAGTCAGTCAGTCAGCCAGCCAGTCAGTCAGTCAGTCAGTCAGTCAGTTAGTCGGGATGAACAACATGAAGGTTCAAGTTTCAGTTGAAGGGTTTTTTGTGCCCTTGTTGTTGTTTTTACTTTTATTCTCTATTATAATATCATTCTATTACCTTCGCCTCTGCGCTCATCCATCTGCAACGGAATGCATGTTATACTTGGCAATGGTGGCAACCTGGGGGGGTGGTGTCTGACCCAACCCTTGTCTAAAGCCAGGCCTACTATCTCATGAATAGATTGTGTGTGTGTGTGTGTGTGTGTGTGTGTGTGTGTGTGTGTGTGTGTGTGTGTGTGTCTAAAGCCAGGCCTACTATCTCATGAATAGATTGTGTGTGTGTGTGTGTGTGTGTGTGTGTGTGTGTGTGTGTGTGTGTGTGTGTGTGTGTGTGTGTGTGTGTGTGTGTGTGTGTGTGTGTGTGTGTGTGTGTGTGTGTGTGTGCTTAAGAGACAGAGTGAGAATAAAAGTGAGAGAATGCATGCTTCACAGTCAGTGACTCTATGATGTGTTGAATGTCAAAAATGACATTCTTTGGTGAATTTCTCCTTCTCTCATCACCGACCTCCATTTCTCCTCTTTCTCCCCTTCTGATCTGCTCTTTAAAAGTGATGTCATCTTCCTGCTGTCCTCAGCAGGCACAGGGACATTTGTTGAATACAGATGAGGGGTGTGTGTGTGCGTGTGTGTGCGTGTGCGTGCGTGCGTGTTTGCACGTGCGATCATTGTTTTGCCTGCACTCTGCAAAGCTTTCACCCGTCTACAGAACAAAGACGCAATCTATGGTAAATACGTAGGGTTCCTCTGAGGAGGCCTCTGTAATTTGGCCATATTATTAGGTGTCAAATGGAATCACTGGCCGCAGGCATCTGAAGAGACGCACTCTGGCCAAACACACCGCTCTGATGACACGTCGGGGAATCTACCCAGCGTCTGTACTGTATTTATGTACAGTACGTATAAGGCAGTGACTGGGGGAAGAAAAAATATGTAACTATGAAATAGTTGCTTTTGATATTTTATAAATTGATCAAAATGAGTTAACATTTTGTAATAAATTATGTCCTTCTCATGAGCTGAAAGCTTCTATTCACGGCTCATGTGAATAGACATGTCATGTCCCGTCAGAGATCCTCCATAGCCGTATATACACAAATGATTCCTATAGTATCTTGCTGTACTTACTGTATCTCTGTCCACGCATACTGAAGGATCTGTCTGATAGCTGCTGCTGCCTGCACCATTTCCATCTAGCTGTATGCTGAACACATCCACTTTGTTCGTCTCTCTATTCTCGGTCTTTCTGAGCTGCATCCTCCTCGTACAATCTGTCTTACTGTACCAGTTAGTCCATCTGTCTCTCCTCTGTCCATCCATCTGCGCTGTCTTATCTAACTTTCCTATTTGCCTTTCATCCATGGATGGATGCATACCTGTCTTGTCTTGTCTCATATAGACACATTTCCATCCACCTGTTCTGATCATCTTCAACCAAAAGTTGAAAAGAAATAGTGAAATATATATATTTTTTTAAATGAAATGGTTTACACTTAGGGAAGGAGGAAAGGTTGGTGTAAGATAAAAGGTAAATGTGTCTTAAGTGGAGGAGAAGAACATTCAGTGAACGACAGATGACAAACGGATGATTAACATTCTAAAATGCCACCCATAGTTGGTGTGTGCATGAAATTCCTCTGCACAAAAACTGCTTACTGTATACTGTATGTGATGATGACAATGTGGAGGTGTCGTCATAACCATTTGTGTGGTCATACATACTGTAGGCCACTGCACGCTCTCTTTGTCATTGCCGGATGGTTTTGAACAAGCTTTATTTGCTCTATGCACTCACACGGCTGTTATCAGAACTCTTCCATGAGCACCTTAAAATGTGCACTATACATTTGGATGGTATCCCATGTATAGAGAGAGTGAAACATATATGTGTTTTTGTGCACGCGTACACAGCACACAGAGTGTTAATTTAAATCTGTGAGAGTAAAAAATGACCTGTGAGGGTGAGCATCAAACTAAGAGTCAGTGTTGCATACCAGTATGTCTGCTTCTGTCTGTTTGCTGGTTCAAGGCCTGGTTGAAGCAGAGTGCTTGAAATGTCATTTGCAGTATTTACACCAAGGGAGCATTTAGTCTGCCGGCCTACCATTTCAGTACCTAGTATTTCTCTCACATCTGTCACACACACACACACACACACACACGCACACACACACACACACACACACACACACACACACACACACACACACAAAGACTTACAGTTCCATTGCTATTCCTGAGAGGAGCAGACCAGTCTGGCAGTGGGTTGCATGGTTTATGTCCATGAACTCACTGACATCGGTGCTGCGGCTGCATTACACCATACTGGCACTGCCACAGCCAGGTAGCTGTGCACAATGCAGTGGAGATAACGGCAGACTGGCGTGCACATGCACACACACACACACACACACACACACACACACACACACACACACACACACACACACACACACCACGGACGTCTCTAATCTACTGCAACGTTACTTTAGCCAGCATGGTTGACCATGAACTCTGCAGCCATAGCCTGCTGAGGCGCTCCAGATAAAATGAATTGCTCACCTAATGCTGCAGAGGTTCCATTCCGTTTAATGTACAGTAAGTACCAAAGTGTGTACATTGTTTAAGTCAGGGGTTCTCAACCCGTGGGTCGCGACCCCTCGGGGGGGTTGCCAAATTATTTTGGGGGGTCCCCAAGTTATTAAAAAATAAATATATTTACAGTATATGTTTTAGCACTCCGAACGGCATCATAACTTTCCTTTTAAACAACTGTCATGGCAGCTTGGTTACAACCGAAACGGACTTCCTCTGACTTCCTCTTCAAAATAAGAGCCACTTGTAATGACTTGTTTGAAGTCATTACAAATCATCCAAGGCGTAAGAAGAAATGTCACCCTTTTCACATTGGCTTATACCACCACCAGGGAACTTTTTCTATTTCGTTTTTCGTTTTTTTGCAACTGAATGGCTGCAAAATGGTACTATGCTTTACATAGTACACATAGACATGGAGTACATACATTATATCTGGTTTCAGTATTTATTTATGATGTATTTTCTCTATTATTATGGTTTTTGTAGCGGCCAATTTGTATTGAAGGGCGGGGCAGGGGGTCGCGAGACATGGCCAAAGCATTTCAGGGGGTCCCCAGACAAAAACGTTGAGAACCCCTGACTTACAGGACGTAGATTAATTAAAGTGAACTTGCTCGTACACAAAAGCGCCTCCATGCCTTTGATTCGCATGCGCACTAACGCACCAGTTATGTGCACTGGCTATATTAGCTCATTTCACTGCATGGGGATCCCCCTGAAACCCCTTCAAGTACCCTTGGGGGTCCACGGGCACCACTTTGAGAGCCACTGATTTGGACAAATAAGTGGTTGTGACATTCCTGGCCTCTCTTTCTCTCTCTCTGTCTCTGTTTCATTCTCTCTCTCTCATTCTCTTTCTCCCTGTGCGTGTCTGGCTGGCTGTTTAACACTTGCACTGATATCCCCTTGCGGACGACAGCTTGCACGCGTGCCACTCCACTGCCCTCGCCGTCTCCACCCCCCCCCCTCTGTTTGTCTTACAGCTGAAGGAGGGAGGGTGTGTGTGTGTGTGTGTGTGTGTGTGTGCTCACACGTGCATGTGTAGGTGAGACACAGGGGAACGAGCCATGGAGAGAGAGTTAGTGTTGTGCATATGCATACACATTACTCATGCGACTGCATGTGCTGAATAATACCAATGTAAGCACTGACCTTCAGTGTGTCATGGTAGTGCATCCTCTGTGAAGATGATGCAGATTTGCTGTCTCATGGTTTGTGGTCAATACTGAGTGTGTGTGTGCGTGTGCGTGTGCATGCGTGAAATATGGAATGGAAGGTACTGTAGTCTAATATTACCCTGCATGACATACAGTAGGCCTATATGGAAACTGTATATCTTAATGGAGGACTTTTCTTTTATGGAGGGACAGACAGTAGGCTGACAGGAAATGGGGAGAGATGGGGGGGTGGCATGCAGTAAGGGAGTCGAACCCGCGGCACACTGCCAGACTGGGTTAACAGCCAAGGTGCATGCAAGGTCCACCAAGCATCATTCATACTTATGTAACTTGCCGACACATTCTTGAATAAACTCTATGTTGCTTTGCTTGTCAGTTGTCTGAAGCAATTCAACTTTCAGTATATTGCATTTTCATCAGTTTAAGGTGCAGCAAGTTATATTTATTTGTTAAAATTCAAGCAATGATTCTTTTCTGAAAGTAATCATTCTTTAGTAAACAGAAAATGCATTTTAAGAGTAAAAATGGACACTTCAAGAAATGGTTTTAGGGCAAACCATAGGGGAATGCATTCTTCAAAGTGATAAACAAATCACCTTTGGCGGCTGGTAAATGGTGCATTTATAATTATCTAAGGCGCTTTACATAGATTGTGCATTCCATTCATCCATTCACTCACACATTCATACACTGAATAATTCAATAGAAATAATTCAATAGAAAAGTCGCAATTTTGAAAAATTGCCCTTTGGGCAACCACACTAATAAATTACACAAAAGATTTGTCAACCACCAGTTTAGTCATCAATTTTGTGACAGGAGTCCCATTCCCATGTTTCGGTCATCTAGTCTCCCAATGTGACCCATTGTAGCAAGAATCATGGTGTGCTTTTGATAATCACCTCAGCCGTGAAAAGCATTCAGTTGTGTTTTCTACCACTCAGGAGACTTTACAAGAAGTAGAAAACCCCTAGAACCAGGAGACTGCTATCCATGCATGCCTTCATTTCCGCTTGTCTACACTATTGTAATTCACTTTACACCTGTTTGAGCGAGAAAAGTCTTCACGGATTATAGCTGGCCCAGAACGCTGCAGACTGCTCATGAATTCCAAAAACTCCTAACTTGGTGTGTGTTCGTTGTCTTCCTTTGATTGATTGATTGATTGATTGATAATTGTATTGTCTCCACCAGGCCGAAGGCATGGGGAGATAGTATGTTTTTCTGTGTGTGTGTGTGTGTGTGTGTGTGTGTGTGTGTGTGTGTGTGTGTGTGTGTGTGTGTGTGTGTGTGTGTGTGTGTGTGTGTGTGTGTGTGTGTGTGTGTGTGTGTGTGTGTGTGTGTGTGTGTGTGTGTGTGTGTGTGTGTGTGTGTGTGTGTGTGTGTGTGTGTGTGTGTGTGTGCGTGCGTGCGTGCGTGCGTGCGTGCGTGCGTGCGTGCGTGCGTGCGTGCGTGCGTGCGTGCGTGCGTGCGCGTCTGTCTGTTACCAGCTACAGTAATCTCCGGCACCGTTAACCCAGTCGATGCCAAATTTTGCACACATACTCCCTGGATGCCAACGATGAAACAATCACATCAGCAATAATATATCTCAAACATAATTAAATCTGGGTACATAGGGTAGAAATAAATTGGGAAATCAAAGGGGGGGGGGGGGGGGGGGGGGGTAAACTCAACAATTACATGGTCTTCTTTTTCTCAAGTTCAGTCTTCCATGTTTCTATGGCTTATTGTGCATATTCTTATTGCCTTCCTGCTTGGTCCCGCCTTATCGCTGCTTTCAGCTATGTTTTTTAATTGGATTTGATAATTACTATAAAAAAGTGAAAGTATACACCTTCACAAAGTAAACGAGTGTGCTGGGATTTCCTGCAATTAGCCTGGCCATCACGTTGCACCTCCTTTACTGTGTCGTTGATGACCTTGCAGCATGTTACTGTGGTGCTGCAGTACATGGTGCTAGTGAGGGAAAGTAAGAAGAGAAGCGAGAGAAGGAGAGGGGAGGGGACTGAGATGGAAGGAGAATAAAATGAGGACAGCGACTATTAAAAGACAAGCCCCCTCTCTAAAAGGCACATCCACGTCTTGTTTATGTCAGACGATCTTTGCCATGCAACTTACCAGAAGGAGAGAAGACTTCTGAGAAGAGTGAAGTTTTGAGCAGAGGAAAGAGTGATGTATGCCAGAAAGAAGGGGAAGAAAGGGCTTGAAACTAAAAAGGAAAGGAGCTATATAGGATCAAAGAATGAAGAGAAGTTGGGATGGAATTGCACTGGAGCTCCAGATTTGACTGTGTAGAACATCAAGGAGCAGTCTATTCATATCACTCCTCCTTGCACGCACGCACACACGCACACACGCACACAAGAAATGCACATGAAAGTAGAGGATCGGATTCAGATATACAGTATAATCATTGCTTAGAGTGAACAGTTTTGGAACAATACCTTACCGGTATATATATGAATATGTTTTTTCATGCTTTGGATTCTTTATTTAATACCCAACAAACAACTAATGGTGGAGTTTCTGCACCGAATAAGGAGGACAGACATGCACATCCAAACCCCAACATTTTCTGCGTTCATTTATGAAAAGATATTAAAACATAATGCTTAACATTATGAAGATGGCTTTACTGGATAGATGAATAAAAACATATAAAATAAGAAAAATGTAGATATAAGATTAAAAAAAAAATCAAAAGCCCAGTTAGAACAACAGATTGCACTTCACTTCTATTTCACTTGTCTGTATTGTGCAAGTAACATTTTTAGCAACTGCTTGGGCTACTTACAGTATATGAATGCATATATTTTTGTTTTGATTGTATTGCTGTATTGTTGTATTGTTCTTTCTGCTTTGGCAATGTAAACGTATGTTTTCTCATGCCAATATAGCCCTTTGAATTGAATTGAATTGAATGCAGTTATTATTTTATGTTTTTTGTTCTTTCGTTTTTGTCTGTTGACCTTGTTCACATTCACAGTTCTGACAATGACAAATTCACAATCCTTCTATATTGTATATATCTGACATGTTCTGAACACGGACAGTTGCTGTCCCTATTGTTTTGGAACAATAATCAAATGTAATAAAAGTAATCTGTAGGCGGGGCTACAGACAGTGTCAGGTAACCAGCTCACTGGCCAGTGTGACAGAGTTGGCAGAATGCCATTTCAGTTCCATTATGATTCTCCTTAAATAACCCATAGAGAGAGAGAGAGAGAGACTAAAGAAGTAAAGATACATAACATTTCACTCACCCAAACATAAGTCTATTCCATCACTTTCTATTTTCACCGCATACTGTACATGTAGCCTACTGTACATCTCCTGTGCATCAATTTTTTCCACTACAGAAGAATCATGCCAGTTTAGTTTTGAAACTAGATTATATACAGTATATATATTTTGTTACCTTCCTTTTATTTGGACTTGGCAAGGAAATGTATAGGAAATTGAAAAGTGAGGGATTGATCTAACGTTACTGCACAATCATGGAAATTTTACTTTATGCTATCAACTAACGTAATTTAACAACCGTGTTGTTAAAGAAACATGAATACACAAATGCAAATAAAACCAAAAAAAGAAAAGATAGAAAAACTGTTGTAGGCTACATATCAATTACATTGTCACTATTTGTACATGTGTGACAAATATTAAGCCAACTCCCCTACTCTCCACACAATACCACAGAATACAGATTTTCCAAGAGCAACTGGTGAGCAAAAATGATATGCAATTATGCATGTTAGATGATCTTTATTATATTGATCAATTATCAATAGTTCCAATATACGGGTATGGACCCCATATCTTCCAGAAATTATGTAAATAATTAATAATATTATTGGTGCGTATTCCCTGTTAAAGAATGCTAATGGAGGTCTAAACCGGACTTTATACATTATTTTCATATTTATAGTTTACATGCGAATTGCAAATTCCAAATCTGTCTCTATAAATTAGCGCTCCTGCAAGTGTGTGGCCGCAGGATGACCATCAGCTTGCTGGATTACATATCTTCTTAAAGGACAACTTTAGTTTTTTTCAACCAAGTTTCATGTTTTAGGTTATTAGAGAAACTAAAAGGTGAGTGTTAAATTTGCTGCTTTCTTTCGTTTTAGGGATTTTAGCTCTTTTTGACAGGGGGGTGGGGGCATTCGAGCATGGGGCTAAATATGTATTTTTTCACAATGTTATGGCGATTTAAATTTTTTACATTTATTATAGTCCTACTAGAACCCAAGAAATTACATCTGGCCACAAAAGATCACAAGATCTATTGAATGTGACAAACTGACATTGAGACTATACACGCATATACAGTATAAGCCAGTAGATCAGTAGATCCTGTGATCTTCCGTGGCCAGATGTAATTTCCTGGGGTTTATTAGGACTATAGTAAATTTAAAAAAAGAAAGAAATCACCATAAAATGTTGTACAAAAATACATATTTAGCCCCATGCTCGAATGCCCCCGCCCCCCTGTCAAAAAGAGCTAAAATCCCTAAAACAAAAGAAAGCAGCAAATGAAAAAAAATTAACACTCATCTTTTACTTTCTCTAATAACAACCTAAAACATGAACCTTGGTTGAAAAAAACTAAACTTGTCCTTTAACAGTACTCGCCCTGGCCCTCAGCTCTCCTCCTGCAGGACATTGACTCAGACTCTCTCAGTTTTTTCTCTTTAAGTATTTATCCCATGATTTTGTAACCCAGTTTAGGCCAATTGCTTACAGCTGGCCCCAGAGCCGAAGGAGGCATACACTGACACGACAATGCATATTCAGGGCGGAGTCACCACCCCCAGGGTAAGTTGTGATTTGCTCTCGTTCACTGCAATGCAATTTGCGGCATTTCCAAAACAATATTGCGCAGAGTAGCGATTATGAAACGTATTTGCAATGCCATACGTTGAAAGATCTGTTGCCCATGGACAAGGCACGTTACCTCCGCAAGTTAGATATTATCGGCATAGATGTTTGTCCGTATGTGATTAAGGATTGGAAAAGGTTGCATTGGCAGCCATAGAAAATTCTGCCCAGGGTAAAAAACCGGATGTGACGTTTTTGGGCGTTCCTGTCTTGCTCCGTGTCAGTGTATCTACCTTTCTATATCTATGAGACCCATACTCTGAACGGTGGCCCTCTCACGCTGAGGCATTTACGGCCAGAGTGCAGTATTCATACCGCCTGGAATGTCTGTGGTGGGGGCGTGCTATTGAGTACGACCTGATGAATACGACGTGTTGTGTACTAATTGCTGGTGCTCACTCCCCAGTCCTCATCACTCTACCGCTGGCATCTTTTCTTCCTCTCTCACCACCTTGGCCCTTCTTTACTCAACTGATCTCTCGCCCTCTCTCGCCCTCTGCGGCCTGCAACACAAATGGCAGCTCAGGTCATATGTACAGTATATGTACAAGATATCATAGCAGAGATGTGGTGGAAACATGAAGCCTCCAGCAGCATCTGCTCTCTGCTGCTACTGTCAGCACCCTTTAACTTCTCACATTACTGACACTCTCTCTCTCTCTCTGTCCCGATCTCTCCACCTCTTAGCTTCTCTTTCGCTCTGGGTGGATGTTCTGACCTTTAACCACTTTATTATAATTTATACTGAATCCATACGTTGGTGTCACACAGCGGAAGTTGGAGATCTACAAGCTCACAACACGTCACGATGGAAGCTCAGGTGTCTCAATGCGTTGTGAGTTTGTAGATCGGCAATTTTTTTAAATTATATATATACAGTATATATATAGAGCAAGTTCAGTCAGGGAACCTCAGTCAGCGCACCGGCCGTTAATTGGGCCACCGCAGCATCAGGCTCTCATTCACTCAGCCAATCACACGCTCACCCAATCTCATCTCTCTCTACGTCGTCCTCAGACGAGCCCTCCATCGTCGTCTCCAGTCATCTCGGTTCTCCATACATCTGGCCAGCTCCTTTGTGCTTTCCGCACCAGTATCTCTCTTTAGTACGTCCACGTAGGTAGGTGTGGGACGTCCTCTCGATCGATGCCCGTGTGTTGGTTCCCACAGTACAAGCTTTTTGGCCGGGAGTTCTTGATGTCGGTGGCAGTGGCCAGCTAGTCTCATCCTCCTTACTGCTATCTTCTCCGTTACACTTGGTAATGCCCCGTACAGACGCTTGTTGGTGATGTGCTCATCCTGGTTGATGTTAAGTACCACACGTAACATTCTTGTGTAGCACCCGTCCAGTGATTTCTGTAGGGCTTGTTTAAGTGTCCAGCATTCACAGCCGTAGAGGAGGACGGACTCCACGGTAGCAGAGAAGAAACTGATCTTGATGTGTCGGGGGAGGTTGGATTTCCACACACTGGTCATACCGTTAAGAGCTCGCCAGGCGAGTGCCTTCCTCACTTTAAGGTCCTTCTCTGTGGAGTCGACCCATGCGCCCAGGTATTTGAAGTCGCTGACCTCCTTTAGAACAGTACCCTCTATTGTCGTTAGGGGCAGATGCTCTTGGGGGATGTTATGACCTCAGTCTTCTTTGCATTGAGAAGATGCATACCGGCTGCATACCGGCTACTTTAACCGAAGGTTTTGCATTCATCCTCCTGCTTGCTTGCTTGCTGCTGCTTTATTGTATACTGTGCGCTGCTGTATACAAAGTGCTCGCCCACCTCTACCCCAGCTACCACCTGTCGTTTTGGATCTACTGTTTAGGTATGGGGGATTCAGAGTCCCTATGGTCGGGACTGATGCGCTTGACCTGAGTACCTAAAAAGCAGATCCAATACATCGCCAAACCATAATAAATATATTGCATTGATTATCCTATATTCAATAAATATATATATTACATCCTCCTTGAGTTGTCTGACTGAAATATATATACTGTATTGTATGTATAATTACTTTTATGCCAGGTTAAAAGTGGTTAACACCGGGCGTAGACTATATGAACCACATTTCCCAGCATACTGACTGTGCACTCATTTGGAATTTGGAATAGCTTAGGAATGTCGCAAAAGTGAACTCTTGATGGCATGCAGCCTAAACAAACAGGATCCTCAGATTGTTGGATTGCAATGTCAAAATAATAAATCACAGCTTAGTTTGCCTGTTTAAAATCCGGCTGCTTGAAATCTTGCTGCGTTCGTGGCACTTGATATCCCCTTGACTTTTTGAAGAATAATCGGCCACTCAAAGTTTCAAAGGTCGGCTGTAGGCTACCTACATGCAGTACACAGTAAAATCCAGTAAAAAGTTACCGGTAATTTATCCACTTGTCTTCCTTCCCTTCCTCTTTTGCCTTCACTTATTTTCCTCTATTCTTGAGGTCATTTAAGGACAATTAATGGCTCCCAACTATGTTTCCCCACTCAGTCCATTTTTCCTCTCTCTCTCTCTCTCTCTCTCTCTCTCTCTCTGTATTGCTATCAGATGTAGGCCTGGCTGTAGCCTGAAAGAAGCTGTTCTATAAAAGACTATACATTTCCATGTGGCTGACATTGAACATGGCACGTCAACAATGGTTCAGTGTTCTACACACAAGCTTGTGTGTTTCCATTATACTTAAGGTATTAAAAATGAATAGAATCCAACTTTCCAACTTTATAGCCTGTTCTCATGTAAACCCATAGTGGATACTGTAAAAATTATAAAAACACACACGCACACACACACGCACACACACACACACACACACACACACACACACACACACACACACACACACACACACACACACACACACACACACACACACACACACACACACAGTGAAGATAATAATGTGTCAACAGGTTCACTTTCAAGGACCACATACACCACCACATAATGAAATTTAACGAAATGTAATAATAATACTCTTTATTGTCCCGAAGGGACAGGTCTGTTCAACACCAACAACAAAAACAACACATGGTACAGAAAAACATTACACCAAGACGATACAAAAACATGAGTTCCCCACTCCTACTGTGTACAGAACCATCCTATTGGCGGGGCAGTTTGTTTAATGCCGCGATGGCTGAGGGGACAAAACTCCTACTGAAACGAACCTTTTTCCATGGTAAGGTTCTGTATCTTTGTCCAGATGGCATGAGGTTGAAAAAGCGACACAGGGGATGTTGAGAGTGTTGCGTGATATTGAGAGTGCTAGCCGTGTAATGGCCTTATTGTTCATATCAGAAAGTGTTGGTGTGGTAAATCTGATAATCTTGGAAGCAATACGGGTAATACTGAAAAGTTTGTTTCCGTTAGGCATGGACAGTATGTTGTAGAAACATGCGGAACAGTACAGCAGAACAGGATGAATAATGCTTTTGTACAATAATAATAGAAGAAGATGAGGAGCAACACATAATGATCTTAACTTGCGGATTACATGAAGTCTTTGCTGAAAACGTGACTGGATAGATGTAATATGTTGATCAAACCTAAGTCTATTGTCCAGGGTGAGTCCAAGATATGTAAAACTGTCAACCTGTTCTACTGTCTAGTGTCTTGACAGTTTCACATATCTTGGACTCACCCTCATGTAACGAAAGGAAAAAGTATGAATCAATTAACCAAGAATAATGAACATATAGCCATTCATCGGGTACTTATGCATGCCAAGTGGGGAGGCTTCGGGGATCCACCGTGGCTCCCGGGCACAACGAACCCCCATCAGGGACGTGTAGAAAAAGAGAGATTAGAGAGGGAATAGGATGAGAAATAGGGTGTGAGGGAGGGGTGACGAAAGTGAGAACAGAGGGAGAACCATATGGGCTAGATGGGTCTTTATATATGGGTGGAGGTGGCTTGATAGGTGTGGTCCTGCTACTGAACTTCAACTATAAGCTCCATTTACTATAGCAGCTGTGGTGTCACTCTGTGGTGAGCCTAATCCAGAGTTAAGATAAAGGATTGGGACTGATTTAGCAGAGATTAGCCCAGGCTTGACTTTCTCTCTTTAAACTAGTTGTTATGAAGCCTGTTAAAACTCTGAGCATCACACTTGAGCAAGTAAAGTAAATGCTGGGTGTACATCAGAAGAAAATCAGTTTATGTAAACCAAGTCCAGTTTGTATACAGTATGTTTAATTCAGTAGTAACCTAGTTGCTTTAGTAGGGCATTTGTGTGCATGCCCAGGTTTCTGTATAACCTTTCTCTCGTGCCCTCAATACTAACTACGTATACCCCCCTCCCCTCCCTTCCCACCTCCACATCATTACCTAGCCCGGCTAGCTGATCTGATGGTTTAATAATATCTCCAGCCGCTGGCTATGGGAAATGGCCATATGCATTATTCACACATGCTAAGATGTTTATTGATGACTCCTTTATTTATATATTTCTCTCAAGCCTGCCACCATTACTCACATTCTCACCTCGCCGTTTCAACCTCCCCGGTTTGTCATCAGCTTCGCCTAATGAGCCTCATTCATTCTTAGTTTGGTCTGAAATCCAAGTTGTGTTGTGATGCACGTGGGTTCACTTCATGATGTTGTGATGCACATGGGTTCACTTCATGATGTTGTGATGCACGTGGGTTCACTTCATGATGTTGTGATGCACATGGGTTCACTTCATGATGTTGTGATGCACGTGGGTTCACTTCATGATGTTGTGATGCACGTGGGTTCACTTCATGATGTTGTGATGCACGTAGGTTCACTTCATGATGTTGTGATGCACGTAGGTTCACTTCATGATGTTGTGATGCACGTGGGTTCACTTCATGATGTTGTGATGCACGTAGGTTCACTTCATGATGTTGTGATGCACGTGGGTTCACTTCATGATGTTGTGATGCATGTGGGTTCACTTCATGATGTTGTGATGCACATGGGTTCACTTCATGATGTTGTGATGCACGTGGGTTCACTTCATGATGTTGTGATGCATGTGGGTTCACTTCATGATGTTGTGATGCACATGGGTTCACTTCATGATGTTGTGATGCACGTAGGTTCACTTCATGATGTTGTGATGCACGTGGGTTCACTTCATGATGTTGTGATGCACGTGGGTTCACTTCATGATGTTGTGATGCACGTGGGTTCACTTCATGATGTTGTGATGCACGTGGGTTCACTTCATGATGTTGTGATGCACGTGGGTTCACTTCATGATGTTGTGATGCACGTGGGTTCACTTCATGATGTTACAATTTACAATTTACAATTTAGGCATTTAGCAGACGACTTACATTAAGAAAGAACAAAAAAGCATGGGAATACATCACATAAAAACATTTATCAAGAAACATGCGTAAGCTAAGAAAGTAACAGTGGAATATCTATATAATGAAGCTATACATATAAACTATACATATATACTACTATGCTATACATATGTACTATGACGTGCTATGACTACATACAATGCAATTATAGTGCTGTCTACATAACATGCTATAAGTCTGTATCAAATGCTATCTAAGTCTACAGAAATGCTATCTAATGCTATCTAGTGGGGTAAGTGCTATGGGCCATGATGGAGTCTGAAAAGGTGGGTTTTCAGACTACGGCGGAAGATTGGGAGTGATGCTGCAGTTCTGACTGCAATGGGAAGTGCATTCCACAGTTTTGGAGCCAATGTTGTGATGCACGTGGGTTCACTTCATGATGTTGTGATGCATGTGGGTTCACTTCATGATGTTGTGATGCACGTGGGTTCACTTCATGATGTTGTGATGCACGTGGGTTCACTTCATGATGTTGTGATGCACATGGGTTCACTTCATGATGTTGTGATGCACGTGGGTTCACTTCATGATGTTGTGATGCACGTGGGTTCACTTCATGATGTTGTGATGCACGTGGGTTCACTTCATGATGTTGTGATGCATGTGGGTTCACTTCATGATGTTGTGATGCACGTGGGTTCACTTCATGATGTTGTGATGCACGTGGGTTCACTTCATGATGTTGTGATGCACGTGGGTTCACTTCATGATGTTGTGATGCACGTGGGTTCACTTCATGATGTTGTGATGCACGTGGGTTCACTTCATGATGTTGTGATGCACATGGGTTCACTTCATGATGTTGTGATGCACGTGGGTTCACTTCATGATGTTGTGATGCACGTGGGTTCACTTCATGATGTTGTGATGCACGTGGGTTCACTTCATGATGTTGTGATGCACGTGGGTTCACTTCATGATGTTGTGATGCACGTGGGTTCACTTCATGATGTTGTGATGCACGTGGGTTCACTTCATGATGTTGTGATGCATGTGGGTTCACTTCATGATGTTGTGATGCACGTGGGTTCACTTCATGATGTTGTGATGCACGTGGGTTCACTTCATGATGTTGTGATGCATGTGGGTTCACTTCATGATGTTGTGATGCACGTGGGTTCACTTCATGATGTTGTGTTGCACGTGGGTTCACTTCATGATGTTGTGATGCACGTGGGTTCACTTCATGATGTTGTGATGCACGTGGGTTCACTTCATGATGTTGTGATGCACGTGGGTTCACTTCATGATGTTGTGATGCACGTGGGTTCACTTCATGATGTTGTGAAGCTGGAGTTCCATGATGGATAGAGGAGAGCTGTTAAAACATCCTGTGCCGTACCTCTGGGCTATTCATTTGTCACATTAGTTTTCAATACTGCTACATCAACGCATCCTGTTGCCTTACTTACTCAACGTATTTTGCCACTTAGTCAGGTGCATTCGGTGTCCAAAGAAGA